>NC_135320.1:39302656-39390156 GCF_048772815.1 Callospermophilus lateralis | reverse complement strand
TAACAGATCTGAATTGAATCCTTCCTTCAGTATTTACTAACTGTTCTGCTTTGGGCATGTTTCCCAGGAAATACTCATGTTTCTTTGATTTCAAGGAAACTCAATAGTGCTGTTGTTTCTCCACATGCTTCTACTCCCCAGAGAATCCTTGACCTTTTCTGTCCTGAGATCCTAATTCCATGGACTGTTCACCTAGGACCTTTTCCCAGTTGGATTCTGTAGGAGATCAAAGAGTGATTGAGGCAGTGGATGGTGGCGTGGGTATTCCTTCCCCGCTTCATTGCTCAAGTATGTTCACGTAGCATCCCTCCAAAAGCAGATTCCTGTGAGAATAGTTTTCCATCACGGTTCCAGTTTTCACTGGGCTACATCAGCACAATTTCCTTTTCTTGTCCCTTTAGCCTGAGGAGCAGTAAATGTTTCACACCATTCCCCGTCTGGGATCCTATATCTCTGTAAATACAAGTTTATGTATGTGTGTATGTTTGTCTGTCTATTTATCATCTATTTATTTTGGGCAAATTCTATTCTGTGTCTTTCCAAGGACCTTTCCATAGTAATTCAAGCAGCCTCAATGAAATAAGAATTTATTGTTCTTACAACTTGGGTCCTGGAGACTGGTACATCCAAGCTTAAGTTTGGGTAGATCAGGTCCAGAGGCTCTTCTGGGACTCCATCTTTGTCACTACTACTGATGATCTCTGTTTGATTTTATGCTGTGTCAGTGGTCTGTGACCTACAGTAGGCAAGATGTATACTGGCAGCTTTAGATACCAATCCTTTTCTCTTAACACCTCAAAAAGGGATCTTTCCTTTCAAGTTTATGTAGAGATCTACAAACAGATGACTTTTTGGTCCAGCTTTGTGTATTTCCACTCTCTTGGTCAGGGGAAGTCAGAAAGCTGTCATGAAAAGCTTCCCTGGAATGACGTGGAATGGGGAGGATGGCACTCTACCCTCAAGGATGTGATGCCAGTGGGGAAAAGCAATATGCTTACAACCTTTAGTTGGATAATCTCCAGAATGGAACCCATATCTACCTGTAGGTTTTTGGTAGGATTAAATGATAGCCAGACTTGGCATTTGATTGGCATTTCATAATTGGTAGAAATTATTACTATTTGAGCTATTGCAACCTTCTTTTATCACTGCATTGCAGTCTTTATTTCTATAATCCCATATTATTATTTTATGATATCTAGGCTTAGTGTTCATTGTTAGTGAAGAAAGAGTGGGGACAAGCATTAATTTTTAGCTTCAAAATATTGAACATTATAATTGCCTATTGTTTTATGACTATAAATGCTTTTGCTACGTTTACTACATGATTTAAAATATAATTAACAATCCTGTGAGCTAGGCATGATTATCATACCCACCTTATGAAGAAAGAAATTAAAATTTAAAGAAACTAAATGTTCAATATTACATACTTGGTACACAGCAAATTCAGGACCCAAAGTGAGTTCTGATTCAGAATCTTGTACTCTCTCTAGCATACTAAGTATAGATGGTATTAAATTTTTCTGAAGTATCAAGGGTTTTCATAGAATGTTTTGAAAATGAACAGTGTTTTGTCTAAGATTCAGATAACATTTTTATATCAGAAAATATTTTGTGAATATAAGAAGCTATGCTATTATAAAGAATTGCAAAGGATTTTGATTTTGACAGTGTTTTAGGGAAACATTTTGGAATGGCCACACTAATAAGTAAGCAAAAAGGTAAAAAAGATAAAATTCATCTTTCTCTTTGTTTTGCTGATCTTCAGCAGAGATACCAAATATAAATCAAATCTTCCACTGCTTAAATATCTTACAAAAGTAATTCTTTACAATTGTTATTCTGTTTGGGGCTGTGAGCTTCATGTCCTTAAATTTGTTTAGAAAGAGTTTAGAGCTGGGTACTGTAGTGTATACCTATAATCCCAGCTACTTGTGAGGCTGAGGTAGGAGATCACAAGTTCCAGTCCATCTGCAGAAACTTAGTGAGACCCATCTCAAGATAAAAAATTAAAAGAACTTGGATGTAGCTCAGTGGTAAAACACCCCCGAGTTCAATCCCTGGGTACTAAAACAAAACAAAATAGACTATCAAAAAAGAGGTTAGAAACCCACTATTAACTTCCCCATGTTCATATATGAATATACCATCGGAGAAATACCGCATCATGTATAGCCACAAAAATGGGATCCTAATTAGAATAAGTTATACTCCATGTGTATATAATATTTCAAAATACATTCTACTGTCATGTATATCTAAAAAGAACAAACAAAACAAAAAGAATAAAAAAAAATCTCTCTCCAAAAAAAAAAAAAAAGAAAGAAAGAAAGAAGAAAGAAGCCCACTATTTAATTATTTGGGAAAGATGTGTTGTTTTGGTTAAGAGGAATTCCAAAATGTATAGTCTCCAAACCTGGGCTCTTTATGGTACACATGATTGGGTCCTTCCCCAGAATCGGTGTCATTGGATCTTAATTTGTGGGTCACTCTGAAGTATTCTTTTAATTTTAAGTCAATGTTTAGAATAACCATAGACTCTCTGTGTGGTGTTAATCTAATTTTGGGGACAGCTAATGTTAATAAAGCATATTCATATAGCTAGGCAGTGTTTTGATCTAGTGATTAAACATGGAAAATTCAGAACTGATTTTTTACATCAAACAAACTAACATCATAGTGCCTATCCTGACAACCAGGTCTTTAGAGGAAAATGCTTTATTCTTTCAGCTACTGTTCCTTGTGTGATAACTACTCCTCATTTCAAGACTTAGTGCTTTATTTAATTTTGATATGCCTTGGGGCGACCAGGACACTATCAAGTACTCACCCTTTGCTCCAGGGTTTCTTAAATTATCTGCTTATAAATCTCAATGTGCAGTTGCTTTGGTTTCCATGGTAACTTCCCTGATGTCAATATATGTTTGAGCATATCCAGGTCAGTTGGAAACCAAAAGATATAAAGATATGCCTAAACATGCAGTAGCAAATAAAACAAATGCAAAGTGGATGTTCAAGCATTATTACTTATTTATTGTTTGACTTATAGGACATAAAGGAAAAAAATCGATAGACAATTGCTTTTTGGATGTCTGCTGAGGTCTGGGCTCAGGTTTACAAGCTCAGAATGAGAAAGTAGATTTTTGATCTCTGTGATGACTAATACACAGTTGAGTCAGCTCCTGTTGGAATAAGAAAAACTCCAGTGGTCTATGACATGTTGACTTTGTCAGATTCTTTGTGATGATCTATGTTCAAACAACCAAGGGTAGAGGCATTGCTCTCTGTCTGTGGCTAGGGTGTCTGAGGCTTTGAAGACCACAGGGGGCAAGGTCTCTATTTCTGCCTTGAAACTTGATAATGAGGCATTCCATAATGAATACCTTAGGAGGACACTTAGGGATAGGTGGGTGGGTGGTATACTGAACTGGAGCTATTGTCACTGTAGGTACCAAGAATAAGGGCACATTTAGAACACATCTTTATAATTACAGATTGCTTTTTATAAAAAAGTCTTCAGAACTTTGTTTAAATTGAGGGAGAATTTGCATACAGTGAAATGCACATATTGTAAATGTAGCTTAATGATTTTTGACAATGCATCTACCCTATGAATGCTCATCTCAATATGTAGAACATTTCCCTTGTTCCAGGGAATTCACTCCTGCCTCTTTCTAGTCAATATCCACCTCTTTTCAGGGTAACAACTATTTTTATCACCAAAGATGAGTTTTGCCTCTTCTGGAACCTATAAATGAAATAAAACAGTATTTATTCTTTGGATTTGGTTTGGTGATCTCTTGCATAGTTTTGAGATTCCTCTATGCTGCTTTGTATGTGAGAGGTTTGTCCTATTTTATTGCTAAGTAGTATTTCACTTTAAAAATAAAACAAAAATTGTTTGTTTGTTCTTTGGTTGAAGGACATTTGGGTGTTTTCAGTTTGTTGTTTGTTGCTAATATTTTTTTAAAAAGTTGCTAAGAAGAGTTTTTGTACCAGTATTTATGTAGAAATGTGCTTTTATTTGGGTAAAGAAATGGCACAAGTGAGGGCTGAGGTTGTGGCTCAGTGGCAGAGCACTTGCCTCACACATATGAGGCACTGGGTTTGATCCTCAGCATCACACAAAAATAAGTAAACAAAATAAAGATATTGTATCCATTTATAACTAAAAAAAATTGCACAAGTGAAATTGCTAGGTCATGACAATTTTATAGCATAAACATATTGCTATATGTTAACTTTATAAGACTTTGACAAATAATCTTCCAAAGTGATTGTACCATTTTACACTCCCAACAGCGATTTTTGAGAGTTCTGGATACTCCACATTTTCATCAGTATCAGGATGGTATCACTTTTTCAATTCAGTCACAGTAGTATTTTTTGTGGTTTTTATTAGCATTTTTCTGATGATTGATGATAAGCACTCTTGTTTCTGTTGAACATTTTTGCCATTTTTATATCTTCTTTTATGATTGTCTGTTCAAGACATATCTCAAATTTTTTATTGGCTTCTTTGCCCTTCTTTACAGAACTGAAAGAGTTTTCTATTCTGCAGACAAAACAATTTCTTAGTATATGTATTGTGAATATATCCTTCTTGTCTAGGCTTTGTCTATCATTCTCTTGACAATGTTTTTAGATGAGATGTGTTAGTTTTGAGAAAATCCAATGTACCAATTCTACAGTTTATTGTGTTGTGATTTCTGTGTACTAAGAAATCTTGCTATGTGTGATGGCGAATGCCTGTAATCACAGTGAATTGGGAGGTTGAGGCAGGAGGATTGCAAGTTCGAGGCCAGCCACAGCAACTTAGTAAGACTCTGTCTCAAAATAAAAAATCAAAAGGACTGGGGATGTAGCCCTTGATTCAATCCCCAGTCCCCACCCTAAGAAAATAAATATTTACTTAACTCAAACTAGCAAAGAAATTCTTATAGGTTTTTCTTCTAGAAAACTACCTTCCAATAGAACTTTCAGTTTGCTCTATTCAATATTGTAGCCTTTAGCTACTTTGGTTATTGAGCATTTGAAATATGGGCCAGTGTGAGTGAGAAATGAAGTTTTAAATACCAATTAATGTTAATTAATTTAATTTTATATGACCACATGTGATTATTGGTTATTGCAACGTAGTTCTAAAACTTTTATATATTTGGCTTGTACATTTATATCTATAATCTATCTCAAATTGTTGTTTTATTATTAATTTAATTATTTACATTACTTGAGAGAATAGTAGACATTTATTTTTCTTCTCATTAGTTTGTCCAGTTCCTTAAGTATCATTGAATTGTATTGTCATAATGATCAATCATTTATATGTTAGTTTATTTTGGGACCCTATTTCATTTCATTGATGTATTGTCTGCCTTTATATTCAAATACAATATTGACTTGATTAGCATGGCTTTATAATTATTTCTTGGAATCTGGTAATGAAGTCCATTAATTATTTTCCCTTTTCAAAATTGTTTTTGTTTTTATAGGCCTTTGAATTTTTGTGTGAATTTTAGAACTGATTTGCCAATTTCTATAAAGCGAGTTCTTTCTGGAATTTTGATTGGGAAAATCTGTATTCATAGATGCTTTTTGAAAGAATTCTGGGAAGTCCATTTTTATAGACTCTGTTTCAGCCACTCAATTCACTATTTTGTAATGCATGATATATTATCCTCATAATATCTCAAATTTGAGAGTTTATACAAGGAACATCCTATCACTGTTATGGTTGACAACATAGAACTTAGAAAGATAAAAATTCTCAAGACTGCAGACAGGGTTCTTCTTATTCTTCTACATACACTTTTAGTTACATTTTACTTGCCCACTTAAAAAGAGATAATTTACTGTAAATGGTCTATTTTCTCAGAAGTGTGGTTTCAAGGGAAATTTTATACATATGTGTATTTCATATATATATATATATATATATATTTCATATATATACCCACACAAATTATTCATATTTTCACACTGCCCTTATCATTAAGCATCCATTTTAATGTGTCATATGTAGCTGGTCTTATAAAATATATATTTTTGCATATGGATTTAATTTACTTGGATGTATTACACAATAATTCACATTATGTTTCTTACCTCTATTTTCATACAAGATATTTTAAAAACCTACTAAGTCAGTTGTATGGACATCTAGTCTGTTTTGCTAACTGTATAGTAATCCATCACAGGTATATATCACATTTTAGTTATCAATCTTCCCCAGATTGTCCACCTAGATGCTGGACATCTAGTTGGCTTCTAATAACCAATCACCAGCTTCATCCATTTCTACTGACACAAATATTATCCTTCTTTTGGACCCTTTCCTCTGCTTCCATATGGTCTTTGTGACATCAGGAGTCCTGAATTGATGCTGTGGATTTCTTGGCAATGGGATTGATCAAACATAATGTTGGAAGAGCAGAAGCAAAAGGAAAATTTCCTCAACTTATTTTAGCACTTCTGTACATGGCTGTCCTTCATCCCTGGCTGTCTTCTCTCCTGGGCACCACTTTTTCCCATTCCCTCCTTTAATTGTGCAAATTTGTGTGAAACTGTGTTAGTGTTTCTGAACAATTTTAAGTTAGTTCCTTGAGTTCTTGCTTCATCTCTTGTAGTAGTTCTCCAGAGTTAATTTGCAAGAGGGCAGTTAAGATCTCAGGCTCCTTCACTCTTCTGTGAAGTTGCTGGGCAATGGTTTCATTATTATGAGACTAAGTACTCACATGTGTGAATACAGGAATTACCTAGATGCCTATATACAAATATAAATATACTGAAATATACCTAATGGTAAAATTATTTAGTTTGAGTAATGATTCTCTGTAATGTCTAATGATGAAAGCCAAAGTAGTGAAGCTAACAAAAATTGATAATTCAGGGCTGGGGTTGTGGCTCAGCGGTAGAGCTCTCGGCTAGCGTGTGTGAGGCACTGGGTTCGATTCTCAGCACCACATATAAATAAATAAATAAAGAACCATTGGCGACTAAAAAAATTTAAAAAAATTGATAATTAATAATGGTTTATAGAGTGTCTCTCATATGTAGCTCATAAACCTGCCACTCATTTCTTTAGAATGTAATGATTAATCAGAGCCATTTCCTTCTATAAAAATATGGACATCACAGAGACTATGCGCTTGAGGGTCTTATTTCTTTATTTACCCAAAAGAATAAGCACCTTGAAAATTGCTTTTTCATCATGTATTAAATACCTGTTCTTTCCTTTGTTGATTTTGATCCTTATAGTGAGCTTTATTTATTTACTTTCAAAGAAAATTAGAGACTAAATCTATTGATATTTTTGTTGGCTATGTTCCTACCTTTGTTAGAATTCATTGTATTTATTAATTAAAAAAATAAATAGTTATAACTTCTTGACATTGATTTATCGATTACAAGGCCCCATTTCATCTATACCAATCTGCCCAATATTGTGACTTGCAAGTAGTTAAATAGTCTAGCACTGGTATTATTTAGTATAGTCTTAATATGAGTCTGGCAACTGAATAGAATAAAGGTGTACTTTTTTAGCTAGTCCCAAGAAACAGAAACAGAAGACAGCATTATTTTTATAATTTCTCACCTTTCTTAAATACCCTGTCTGAATTCATTCAGCTACACTTGCTTCCTGCCTATCCTCTGCTCTCATCTTTATTTTCTCATCTCATTCCAGATACTTATATGTCTTTGTTACCTTATCTTTGCTTGCCTCCTCTCCTGTGTAGTTGTGCAATGTTATCCAGGCTTGCAGTAGATACATAATCTATTTTATTCTCTTTCTTTCCTGTTTGCTGATGCTATAAAAGCAGAACTTTTCACTAAAGTAAAAAAAAGAAAGCCATCATACATCATATATTACCTAAAATTTTTTTAAATTTGTTCTTTTTAGTTACACATGAGAGTAGAATGTATTTTGACATACCATTCATACATTGTTGATGGAAATGCTTATTAGTACAAGCAGTTTGGAGATTCCTCACAAAACTAGGTACAAAGCCACCATATGACCCAGATATTGCACTCCTTAATATATATCCCCCAAAACTAAAATCAGCCATACCGCAATGATATAGCCACATCAATTTTTATAGCATTGCCACTCACAATGGACAAGATATGGAACCATTCCAGATGCATGTCAATAGATGAATGGATGAAGAAAATGTGGTATACAAACAATGGAATTTCACTGAGCCATTAAGAAGAATGGAATTATGTCATTTGCTGGTGAATAGATGGAACTAGAGAATAACATATTAAGTGAAATAAGCCAGACTCAGAAAATCAAGGGTTGAATGTTCTCTCCCATATGCAGAAGGTAGAGCAAAATAAGGGGAAAAAATCAGGGTGGGCATTGAATATAATACAGACAGAAGATCAATGAGTAGAAGGAGATTGAAAGGGAGGGAGGAGGGATGAGAAGTGGGAGGAAATGCAGAATGACTTTGACAAAATTATGCTATATCCACATGTAAATATACCACAGTGAGTTCCACCTTTATGTGTATATGTAAAACACCAGTTAAAAGTATTTGAGTGGAAAGCAGACAAGTGGAGTAGAAAAAGGGGAATAGGAGAAGGGAAGATGGGAAGGAAAGTGGGGGTCCTGGGGACTGAAATGTAATAAATTAAATTCTTTTAATGTATGATTATACCAAAATGTACCCAATGTACAATTTTAGTGCATTCAATAGAAGCAAACAAAAAAGAAATGAGGACCATCTGAAGCAAGAGGCTTTAAGTTAAGATTTTAAAACTTTTTATACAGTACAGAGTTTCTTTGTTATAACTTTTGAATGATAAAGAATATGGAGAACCCACAAAACATATGCAGTATTGATATATTTTTCAAAATTAAGTGTAAGGTTTAGACTTTGGTGGTAACATAATATCTGGTGTTCAGCTAGAAGACACTAGAGAGTAAATGCATAAGTGGTCATTTTGAGATGGGAAACACTAGTCCTTCAATATGATCTTCCATGGTCAGTTCAGTGGAAGAAATTTTCCTTGAATTTCTGGACTCCAAAACATGTCTTAATACAGGGATCAGGTTCAGTTTAGTGGGTACAGGAGTACTGGAGCCTCAGAGTAAACGCTTGTTGGTGTGGGTCAGGATTTGAGAATCATCCATATTTGACTTCCATAGACATGCTGAGCAGAGCCTCTCTGTGTGGATGTTTACTTGTGGGTGTGATTGTGTAGCTCAATTTATGTACTTGACCTCAAATTAGCCAGAGACTCATTGAAAGTTTCAAGTAGAAAAAGATGGAATTCCAGTATCAAAGTGATCAATTCCAGCCCTGAAATCTAGCACTCAGGAAGCAGAAATTAAACCAGAGATCCCTATGCCAAAATTATATTGGAAAACTGATATAGAGTGGAAGCAGAGCAATGAAGAATATGGATATGGACATCTGCCCTAAATTCCGAATATCTTTAGGTGATAGATTTGTAATGGTATGCAGATGGGGTTAGTTTACCAATTTGATAGGGTAGAGGGAGGATTAATGTATTGAGCCAAGAGAAATATTGAGAAGAGTTTCTAACATGTAGTAAATTCACACTAAAAATTAGTTATACTATTCTTAAAATATCTGTAATTTTATCCCACATTCTTCTCCCTTTCTATCAGCATACTTGCATACCCTATGATATGGAGCAATTTGAATTATAAGCCATGATCTTCAAGCTTCCCTTCCGTATACCTACATACAATCATGCAAAATTATGTTCATCTCCATGTCTGATTAAGAGGAAGAAAATACTAGCTCTGCTTCATCTTCATTCACCTATATAGGACACATTTGCACATAAATTAGATTTTTGTTAATTATCGAACATTCTCTCTTCAAAAAAAAAACACCCCCAAATCAGAATGGGTTAGCAAAGCAAATATCCAACAAAGACATATATCTAGAGTATACAAAAATTTTAACAGTTCATTTATAAGAATTCAAATGTTCCAATAAACAAATGAGTGAAAAATTTGAACAGCCACCTTACTAAATTTACACATGGAGAGAGTAAATACTAATATATTTATTCATTCAACATCTTTACTCAGGGAAATGCAAATTAAAAACCACAAGGAGATATCATTGCATATACATTAAAATGTCTAAAATGAAAACGGCTGACCATACCAAGTATTAAGGAAGGTCTGGAGCAACTCGAACTCATATACTGCTGGTGGGTATGCAAAATAATAAAAACACTTTGGAAAACAGGTAGGTGATTTTTTAAAAAAGTTCAGTATACATTCGACCATTCCACCCACATGTATTTATCCAAAGAAATGCATATACACACTCAAACTTTAATTCATGACTATTTAAAACAATATTTTTTTTGGTGATAGACAAAAGTGGAAGCAACATATTATGGTGTATCTTCCATAATTTCCACTAATGTGACTTTATGTCCTACAATTTGAAAAATGCAGATTTCTATGTCTGGATCAAAACAAAGCCAAAGGTGACAGTTTAAAGTTCAGAGTATTTGTCCTGTCTCTGGCCTGGTATGTCCTGCATGTCACAAATTCTTATGTTCTATTTGAGATATTGCTTTGACTCCTCCCTTTTGTGACTTCCTCACTCCTTTGTCCCATAAAATTGTTTATTGCTGCCTGCTATGGGGCACTGTCATGAGTCCATTTATTACACTGAAAGGCTGGTAAATTTTGTAACAAAATTTATCTTTGCTTCTCCTTTTCCAGATGTAAGAACAAGTAGATACATGTGTGAATGTTTAAGGAAAAGAGACCCATGCTGGTGTGTTCCACTGGTGGGCGTGGGGATGTGTACAATATGGGCTGCCTCTCCAGGCTGCTTGGTGGGGCTAAATTGGACTCAATTATTTTTTTAGGAAATTCATATATTACTTTTAAACAAAAACATTTTTACAAAATAAGAGGTTGTTTCCTGGATATAGGGCAAAATCCTGAGAAGATCAGAGTAATAAAGAATTCCAAAACAAGAGTAGCTTTGCATAAAATACAAGGGGATAAATATCACTAAGAAACCCTCTTGCTTGGCCAGCCTGGCCCTAGAGACTGTATCTTGTGCAGCATGCCTGGTGGAATTAAGAGATCTGTTCCTGTCCAGTGCTATGGTGGGGATCAGTACATGCCAAATTCAGCTTCACCATTTCACTTCTAACCTATTACAACAGAGCTGTTTTGAGAATCTGATGAAAATTAGGGAGCCTCTTCTTACTAAAACCTAGACACACCCATAATTTTTATGTAATTTCTGGGACTTTGCTCTTCTGTATACTCTCATGATGAGAACTCTGTAGTAATAGGTGATAATCTCTATAGGCTAATGAGGAAAATTTGAGGAGAATTTATTAATGAAGTATGCTAGATGTCTGTAACTGATATAATAAATTACTATAATCTTGGTGGCTTCAAATGAATGAAATTTATTCTCAGTTATAGAGGTTAGAAGTCTGAAATGGGTATCACCGGGCTGAAATTGAGGTGTCACAGGCAGTACTCCCTTGGGAGCCTCAGGGGGAGGATTCATTACTTACCCATTTCCACTGTTGGTGGCCTCTGGTATTCCTTTATCTGTAGCCGTGTCACCTCAATCTGTCTCTGTAGCTATATTGCCTCCTTTCCTAGTGGTGTCTTCTCTTCTCTGTGTATTTTAAGGATACAGTGATTGTATTTGGGGTTCCCAGGGACAAACCAGGATAATATTCCCATCTCAAAATCTTTAATCACATCTGCATATACGTTTACCTTATAAGGTAAAATTTAGAGGTTCCAGGGATACCTTTGGGTGACTATCATTCATCCTACTATACTATTTTTAAAACAGGCAAGTTCTAGTAGGAGATCTATATAGGATTGTTGGCTAGGAGCATAGGTTCTGCTTTTGCACAAAGGCCTGAAGGGATGAGTGGAGGTTCCTTCCTGGGCCCTGTAAGGAGAGGGTATGTGTAAAGGAGGCTTCTTGGAGATGAATGGCATGCTCCTTACTTTAAAGAACCCAACCAGCTCTGGATAACTTTGGAAGGAAAGAACCAGGGGAATAAGTAATCTGACACCACTCTTCCCTTTCTCCAATCTTTTTCCCACCAGTTGAACCCAACAGGGAGCTTGAGAGCACAGGTACCTATTGATTGAGTTCACAGAAGTTGATCTCTCAGGGCAGACAACAGAGTAGACTGGTTGGAGAGCAGTTAAAGAGGTAAATGAAAGATTCTTGGTATTAGTAACTGGTTTACAACGAGCATCATCCATGGATAATTTTCAGGTGATTTCGTTTTGCAGACTGTTGTTGGGTCTGCTATAAATATCTGCACTTGAAGAGTCATTTGCGTCTCTCTGCTGCACCTTGAGATGATGATTACTGCTGCAAAGGTAGCCTGGAGAGTAGGGAGTTTTTTTTTTTTTTGCTATTTTGTTTACCAATGTAGCTGGTAGCTCTAGAACAATGTCTAGTGTGCAATATGTTATGTTTGAATCTTGAATGTCCCCTAGAGTCTCAATGTATTGAAGTCTTGGTCCCCAGTGAAGCAATGATCAGAGAAGGGGTTTTTGGAAATGATTGGAACATGAAGGGTTTAACCTCATCAATAGATCAGCCTATGTGATGAATTAATTCTTTAAAAGGATTGCTGAGAATTGGTGGGAACTATAGGCAGGTGGAGCACGGTTGGAGGAGTAGGTCACTTGGGGCATGACCATGGGTGCTCTATCTTGTTCCCCTCTTTCTCTCATCTCTGCTTCCCAGCTGTCATGCCATGAGCTCAGATGTTTTTTTCTACATGATGTTTTACCTTACCTCAGGCCCAGGGAAATGGAGCAAACTAATCATGGATTGAGATCTCTCAAACTGTGAGTCAAAATAAATTTTTTCTCCTTAAGTTTTTACTGTCAGGTGTCTTGGTCATCTTAATGAAATGCTGACTCACACATAGTATATGGGAAGTATTTGCTGAATAAATGGAGCTGGAATATTGTTTCCAAATACCTGATGGTAACCTTCCACACCACTTCCTTTTCCCCATGAGATATTTGTGTTTTCTACTATCTCCTTTGTCCAATGGAGCTGGAGTTTCTCCACAAGACTTTGTTACTCCACCCTTCAAGGAGACTGCTTTGGTAAAGGCACAGTCTTCCTTTGCACTCATATTCCTGTTGCAGGACTGGTTCTTTTACCTCAGTTGAATGTAACTGCCCAATTCAGACAGATTCAGGCCCCTTGAGAATATTCACACAATTAAAATTGATTCCATTCAATGAAAACTTTGCAACAAGTGAGAGAGGGCACTTTCACTTTAAGGCCTTGGCTAACAGTCTTCCCCTTGGAATTTCTGCAAGGAATGAGTCTGGGAATCGAAATATCTCAGCTTATAACCAGGAGGCTACTGAGGAAGATTCTCAAGTTATTAAAGACCAGAAAGGGACTGACAAATGGAGACACAGTATTTCAGGAGTTCACTATATAGGATCAGCAGGGAACCTGCCTCTTTATCAATCAATTTGCAGCTCCTGAAGGCAGATATGGGGTCTCTGTGATGCTGCCAAGTCCCTTAAGTACTGAAGGACAGAAGTCAACTATCTCCATCATCCACTTTGGTTTCACAGGGCTGCAGATTCTTAGAGTTGGAAGATGGGAAACCTCTTTTAGTGATCCTATTGCCTTCACATTGCAGAATGTCAGCATTTTTGTGACCCACCCTCCTTCCATCTCTCCAGTCTTTTCTAGATTTTTTTTTCTAGTCTCCAACTGTATCATACTTCTCAAAATAAGGTTGATTGTTTTATGCCACTTTGCATTTTTGTGCTTGTGTTGCTACCACACCTGCCTCAAATAGGGTATTTGGCAATTTATAAAGGAAGATGGTGCTCTAGTTTGGATGGTAAATGTCCCCTAAAAGCCCAGGTATAAAGTTTTGGTTCCCAGGTTGGCACTAGTGGAAGGTAGTGGAATCTTTCAGAAGTTGGACCTAGTGGGAGGTCTTTGGGTCATTGGTGGCATGCTTTGAAGGTAATAGTGGGACCCCACAGCCCCTTCTTCCTCTTTTCTCCCTGGCTATGAATGGTTTCACTCTAGGGGGATTGTTTCACTCTAACATGAGCTTCCACCATGATATGCTGCTTTACTAGAGACCAAAAAGCAATGGGTTTAATGGATCAGGGACTGAAACCTCTAGAAATGTGAGCTAGAATAAACATTTTCTTTTTATAAGTTGATTATCTCAGGTATTTGTTATAGTAATGGAAGATGATTAATATAGATGGTTTGTACTGGGGACATCTGGACCGTCCTGTCTTATATTTAGATCAAAATTGATTAATAAATTTCCATCTGCTTATGTTGCCAAGTATTGCAACGTCCCCAGGGACATTCATCTGAACTTGAAATTAACCCCATCCTGGAACTTAATATCTCTGATGCTAGTCATCTTGCCTTAAGTTTTAATACCATTCATGGCACAAACTCCAATCTGGTTTTATTCCTGACCATCACCTAAATAGTAGTTCCAACCTACTTTGAGTGAGAAAATGAGTTCAGATACAATGTATGACCAAGCCTAAAATTCTATAGAGAATATAGCCATCATTCCCAGAGGGTTTGCTTAGCTGGGCTCATAGATGCAGATTTTGACATTAAGTGTTCTAAGAACAAAGAGATGGGCTTAGTATCAAGGGAAATAATTTCTAAACTTAAAAAAGAGTGTTTCATTTCAAACAGGACAAAGGTCAAGAAAGATCAGGAAAGATTCCTTGAATGTATCTTAAACAGAAAAAGTAGCCTGGTAAACAAATTCAGGATGATAAATGCTACTCAAGGTTGACCTAAGTAGTCCTCTGGCCTGACTTTGACATTTTCTGTCCAGTATTGTCCTTGATCCAAAAAAGACTTGCATTTTCCATTTGGTGCTTGGCATATCAAATATATACATAAATTGCTAAACTGGAATTGATCCTCATTATTCTATGTGCTTTTAAAGTCTATAATTGTTTTGAAAATTTGAAGAAAGCCCCCTTTCCCCAGAAAAATATACGTAATTACAGAAACATTTTTATACTATTTCAGGGACTTTAGTGATCCAAGTACAGTATAGAAAAGACATATATTGAAGACATAATAACCCTTGGTAGCTGGCACAAAGAGGAACTCTATTATGGAACATTCTCCAAGTCTTTCCTTGTTCTAGAATTTTATTTCTAGGCTTGCTTTCCTTGACTAAATTTAATTATATCTCTCATTTTTGTGGTCACTTAGAGAACATATCTTCTAGGTATTTTCTAGCAGAATTATAGAGAATTCACTTACCTGATGCTTCCCTGCTATCTCTGGCTCTGCAGAGGAATACTAGATGTGTGCTCATAGAACAGACATTGCACAAATGAGATAATTATTCCAGTTTGTGGCTAGATTCTTGCAGCTGATGTGTACCCCAAATTCCAGTGATTACCGGCTTCACTGTTCCCATATATAAATACACATCACTACCACCAACACTAAATTTTGAGATGCATTTATTATGTAGAAATACTTTCAATTCACTTATACTATCTCATGCACTACACTAAAGGGGCATTAGGGAGGACGGATATGATTAAAACACAATACATTAAAGTCTGAAAATGTCACCATGAGACCATTAATTTGTACAATTAATATGAGTTAATATTTATAATAAAAATACAGCAGATAAGAGGGGAATTATATTTATGTTATAGTTTGGACAATTGAGATCTTGATCATACAATGATTTTTTCAATAATGCATAGCAAATCTGTTATGATAAGATTATGATCTATATCTCTGATATCAGATCAGAGGATTTTTTTTTTTTTTTGCCACAATGCTAGCTGTGATTTGGGTCTTATGACCCTTTACTACCCAGCCAATTCAGTGGCAGAGAGTACCATGATTTGTCACTATCATGCTCTCAGAAGAGAGGGCATTTCAGCATTGGTTCCAAATTCCCTGTCTAAGGTCAAACTCCAGGGTTGGCTCCTCTGTCTCTATTGGTCAGTTGGTCAGTTGTACAAGTTTCAAATTCTTGCAGTTTTCTTATATGGTTGCATGTTTTTTCCTTTGGACCTCTGGAGCGAGTTATACTTCTTGGTGTGTGCATCAGGAGGTATCTCAGCACTACTGATCCCTTCAACTCTATTTTCAGCTTGCAATTTCTTTTCCTTGGCAACTATGCTACTTCACATATGCTTATTTTTTGTTTGTGTGTGTTCTACACAATTTGTATTGTTTTGCACATATGTTTTTAATGTAAGTTGTGTTGTTTTTGTGTTAAGGTACTACTAGCTGCAATCATAGATAAAGCCCACATTTAGTAACCGAGCACAGTGAAATTTTGTTCACAGAACAAGTATAATGGAAGTGTTGCTGCTAGAATTTTTCTCCTCCAAGCACTAGGCTCCTCCCATCTTGTGGCTACCCCATCCAATGCAGAGCTCCCAAGGTCATTCTGAGGGTTGCTCCATTCAAGACAGCTGAGAAAGAAGAGGAGTTGGGAGGATTGCCAACTGTAGATATATTGTCTATAATAATACACTTCTCTTTTCCTCAGAATTTCAGGCCCAAATGCTCATAAAGGATTCCTTCTTAACCACAAATTCTTCATTCACTATGGATACAGAGCCCAAGCTCCACAGAATACATGGATTGCTTTTGAAGTTCAAGTCTTCTTCAGAAAATATCTAGTAGTTGAGCAAACTTTCACTCACCACTAGTGTTATATATTAATATATTCATCAAATATTACTTTGAGTTCTTTTTCAATTCCTATTCTAACATCTTTTGAAGAGAAAAAGATCTTCCATGACAGCACTACTTTAAAAAAGCAAAAATCAAGTAAATAAAAAAGCAAATTCCAAACTAAACTCAAACAAATGAAACCTTAAACCAAAAAAAAGTGAAAATTTTGTGATTTAATCTAGGTATTGAAAAAAAATACTGCCCAAGCTCAGAAGAGAGTATAAATAACTTTGACAAAATAATCAGAGAAGGGTTTATACTTATTGCATTACTTGGAAGAGGAAGGAGAGAAGGACATTGTAGAAGGAAAGAAAAATGTTTATAAGTCCTGAAGGCATGAAAAAGCAGAGCAGGTCAGCCTAATGGCTGCAGCATTGCAGCAGGGGGCAGATATGTAAGTCTGTGTGAAGTGAGCAGTCTGAATTGAATCCTGCTGTCAGAAGTCTGAAATCATACGCAGACTCTACCAACAGAATACTTTTGTTAAGAACAGTTTTGCAATTCAGTTGAACTTTGTACACTTAAATATTCTGATTTGAAAAACTCCCTTGATGATAATTACAGATTTTCACTTGGCATTGGCATTGTAAAGCCCAAACTAAATATCATCTTCTCTTGTTCACTTCACAGCTGTACATAGCCAAGAATTGTTATTGTCTGTACCACTTGTTGGGAAATATGATACCTGGATGAGTCCTTGCCTACTGATGAAATCTTACCTTATCTTCTTTTCATGCCTTTTCTCTCTTGATATCTGAGGTCTGTGACTCTCATCACCTGCAGCATGATACAAACATCTAATGATCAACAATATCCATTTTGATTTGTTAATTAAACTTTTAAATAATTATCAGCGGCCACACCAACAGGTAAACACAGTCTTTGGAACTTGGTGGTCAGTAAAAATAGAACAAAATAAAACACTAAGCTATTTCAGAGGCTGTTTTAAAAACAGCACCCCATTGGATGTGTCATGAACCAGAGTAGAAAAAACCTCAAAGTCTTCACAGACTTGTTAGGGCAAGCCAGAGGATCCCTGAAAAACCATAAGGCAGACAAGGAGAAATGGAAGATCTTGAGAGATAAGATATCAGACAGAAAACAGAGGTCCCAGCAGCTTTTCAGACTAGAGATGTCAGAAGGCAAGTTTTAAAGACTTACTTCCTATAGAAGCTACTCAAAAGGCTAGTGGCAACTACTGGATCGTGTGGTATAATTCTTGATCTTGGGAAAGTTGCTAACAGGAGACCCTCAGGTGGGAGTGGCAGGAAAAGAAAACCAGGTATGGCTCATGGAAAAGGCTTTTTCATAGGCACATGGAAGGACCCTACTTGCTAGAAGGAGCGAGATTAGAAAGCAGTTCTTAGCAGACTCACAAAGCTTCATATGTACCTACTGGCAAATGACAGAATGGGCCACAGAGCTGGAAACAGAACCCAACCTGCTGGGGGTGCTCAGGCTTCTTGATTGTGAGGTTGGAGAGATTTGAGGCACTGAGAAGTCCCTGGCAGTCACTCTGTGCTCGGGAGTCAGAAGACGAAGGCTATGGAAGTTTAAGGTCATCTGTGAGAGCAAGTTCACAGAATCCAAAGAAAGGCTCTGTACTGGACAGTAAGGCTGGCTGGCTGAACCAAGATTTCGGGCCACATGTTTGAAGTTTCATATCAGATGGCCTTTTTTTTTTTTTTTTTTTTTTTTTGACCTTCTAGACCATCCCCTGCCCTCTCTTTTATCTCCTTATAATTATTTCTTGGCATTTAAATATTATTTTTTTTTCAACTGACTTGTATCAGTTCCCTTACCCACTTGGTAACTTCTCACAATTTGGCTTCTATTACTAGCCGGAAATTTCATTGTGAGTGATCATCCGCTTCCAAATTGTCAAATCCAAGAAATGATTTATTTTTTTCTGAATACTGTGTTTCATCTGGCATGCTCCTTTCCTTACCTTTCTTATATCTTTCTTCCTTTTCTGTAAGTGTTCTTTTCTCCACATTTCTCATTATGTATTGGGAAGACTCTTCTGACCAGGTACATGTTCTTCTTAGGGGATTACCTATAGTCCTGGAGACTTTGCCATTTATCTGCTGATGAATTGCAAATTGATCTCTTGGTCCCAGGGGTTCTAAAGAATTTAGACATGTATATTCAGTTCCCATTGTTCCATGCAGTTGCCATGCCCTTTGAATGCCTGGGATGCAATAACTGCAAATGATCTCAGCATTCTCCACTCTATTTTCCTACTGTTTGACCTCACTCTGTAATATTACAACCACACATTCCTGTGTACTACAAGTATATTGATTATGCATCCTTAATTTCATATATTTTTCCCTTTAGTTCTTCATATACAGCTATATCCTATTTGAATGTACCTTCTATATATTTTCTATATGTTTTCTTTACTCCTGCTAATACCATCCAGACCAACTCTGGATTCCACCCTCTTCATCTTATCTCCAGGAGTTCAACTCATAATTTATGGGCAAGGGATACAAATTGACTAATTAAGTAGTTTGTAAATAATACGGATTTCCTCACTTATAGGATGAAGTTGTAATTAAAATATGCATCGAGGATGCATGATTAATCAGTGGGATAAAAGGAAAATTTTAGCATCAGACATAAGTAAAACCTTAATATATGACAGAAATGGTTTTATAAATAAACAGTGTAGAAACATTGCCTTCCTTATCTTACACCATACTCACAAACACATTCTTAATGTGTCAAAATATTAATTGCATAAAATAAACCTTTAATCTTAGAATAAAATTAAGATAAAAAACTTTGTCTTAGAATGAAATAGAAAAGACTAAGACCTTTGGTTAGGAAAGAGATTCTTATAAAGGGAAAGAAAATGTTAATTTGAGTCCATATTAAGATCTTCTCTACATAAAACAAATGTCAAAAGATAAATTTAAAAGCCAAGGAGAATGTATTTGCAATTTTTTCTAGTTAAAGAAGTATGATCCAGAATATATAAAGAAATTCTACAAATTAAGAAGAAGAAAAAGAAAAACACTCAATAGAAAAATGAACAAAGAAAATGAACCAGCATATCACAGAAGAGGAAATCTGAATTGTCAATTAGGGAATACTCACCCTCACAGATTATAGGGGAAGTAGGAATGTAAAATGGAATGCCATTTTCCTGATCAGAAAACAAAATAGTTGGACAATATCAAATGTTGAAGAGATGAGAAACTGTAAAGGCAAGTGTGTGAGTAGGAAAAGCCACATTAAAAAAGCTCTCAAAATGGTAGATTCACACCCAGTGGCTCAGTCATTTCACTGTGGAATATGCCCTAGAGATACTCTCAGATATTGTGTATGTGTGAACATGTTCACTGCAGCCTTATTTGCAGTAGCGAAAAATGGAAGCAACCTAAATTAAATGTCCATCGATAGGATAATACATGAAAAAAATATAATACAGACTAGCAGAGTGGGAAATAAAAACAGCTATAGAACAACTGAAAGTACTGATTAAAAAAATTAACTAACATCTTTGGAAGGCATATTAAGTGTCAGACACTGCTCCAATCTTTTCACATGTATTAACTTACTTAATCATCACCAAAACCCAACAACACACTTCATAGATAAGGGGCACAGGCAATAAGGAGATGGATTTTCCTAGGATTATACGGCTAGTAAATAACAGAAATCTAGAACTTAAATACAGGCAGTATGACCCTTAAATCCAAGCTTTAGCCATTAGAGTTTGCTGTTTCTCAGAATTCATAGCTTAGTGATTTTCTCTATGCTATTAAAGATACACAACACATGCTATATATTACTTACACTTAAAATACAGTTCTAGATGTATGAAATGTGGATATACACTAAATTTAGGATAATCTTTGCCAATGAAGGGGAAGTGGTATTTAGGACGATGAAAAAAAAATGGGACTTTGGATGTTTTTGTTGTTTTGTTCTATTAAAAAAAACACCTTGAAACTTTATAACAAAGTAATTGAAAGTTGCAAGTGATATTAATTTTTTATGAAATGCAACATATCGAGTTTGATCTTGATTTTGTGAAAAAAATACAGAGGACAAAGAATGCACAGTGATATGTTGGTGGTAGGTTATATTTGGGTGGTGGGATATAAGTTGGTCTTCTATGCCCCCTCCTCCTTTAGCTTTGAATAATAATTACAATAACACAATAGTAAAAATTATAAAAAGTAATGATTCAATTATGTTTTCCCAAAATACATAGTTGGCAAATCCTGGCAGCCTCATTTCAGAGGGTATGATCTTAAGAGCTACCTTTTGCCATGTCCTCGGTGAAGGGCTTTCCAATCTTTTCTATCTTCTTCATTCTCACCAGCTTTTCTCTAGTTCAGACTTAATAATATCTCTCCTGAAAAGTAACAATAGCGTTCTAACTAGTTTTCCCATTTCTCTCTCTCTCTCTTTCTAATCCACCCTGCACACTGTTACGGAGTTTTCTTTCTGAAGGACCAACCTCTTCTTCACGCTGTACTTCCAATCATCTCAGGATAAAGTTCAAATTTATCTGAAAGCGCACAAGCACATTTTGGCTTTTTTTTTTTTTTTTTTTTGCTTTAATCCCTTGCCTTCTATCTCCTGCAACATCTCGACCTTGACTTCTTTCTCTAACTGTAGCAAATCCCCCAGCAGCATAAATGATTTAAGCAAGCAGTTGCCTCTTCTGTAATGCACGTGTTTCCTTTCCTAGTCCCTACCCCATCCCTGCCCCTGTTGCCTGCCTCCTATTTATCCTTCACGGGTGATTTTTTTTTTTTTTTTTTTTTTTTTTTTGGTAACACTTACTGAGCTATGCAGGCTTAGCTAAGGTAGAGACAATCCTCTTTGATTTCCTCTGTCTCTTTAGGTAGCTTTACTGCAGGAATCCTGCTCTAGTATTTCAGTGCCTGATCCTAGGAGGTGCTTAGCATCTTTTGAGTGAATTAATGTTTTTTATGTCCATAGGCTGGATTTAAAATAGGTGAGCCCCCCTGAGCCCTTTGTCTGAGAGAAGCTGTGGACTTGCTGGGGAGAGAGAGCTTCATGCATTAAAGAGGCCAGCTTTGCATGACTCAGCCATTGTATCACTTTGTTTCAGATCCTTCTAGCCTCTGCAGTGTATGAGAGAAGTGACCTACATTCAGAATCACTTCATAATTCAAGAGTAAAATTCAAATATAAAGTAGGAGGGCAGCTTGTTTCAGTACAGGCAAACATCAGTTTTGAGAAATCCAAGATAATAAAAAAAATGGAGAATTGAAGAAGCAAGAACTGCTGACAGCAACTGTTCATAAAGTAGGACAGTTTAGACAAAATTACTTGGAGGAACAGGGAATTTAGTGGCTGGAATTTTCTACTTTTCCCACATAGCTCCTTATCTGAGAAACTCATTTTTTAATCTTTTTGACCACAGGAAGGATGTGGTCAAAATATATATATTTTTTCCCTTGCGGTTTTGCAGTTTATTCATTGTCCCTATCTAGGGATGAGTATTTTGGGATGCAATAGCCTACAGTCTGTAACACCAGCAAGACACATAAAATGTGTCAAACCACTCAGGTGGGAGCCACTGTCAAGGTTAAACTTTTGAGTTGAATATTCTAAACATATATAATATCATGAACTCACCAAGTTAGATACAGGACATGTTTATGATCCCAAATGACTTAATACTATATACAAACATCAAGCAACATTCTCTGTGGGTTTCTTTCTCTAGAGGAATGGCAGCAGAACTGATGGCCAATCCTTGTCAAACTTCAGTCCCAGTTGTACTGATGCCTTTCTCTTCCCCTCAGAGGTCCATCTGCCACATAAAGCTTGCTGGTGACCTATAATGTCAATCCTATAATGAACATTAATTCCAAGGGCAACAGAGGCCAGGGTCCCCAGAAAATCGACAATAGCATTTAAAATTTTAGTCTCCCATTTTTTGTGTGTGTGTTCATCCAGCCAGTCTGTCCTTCAAGAAACATTTTTAAAAAGCAAACAAACAACTACAAAAAAACAAATTTCTCTTTGTCAACTCTCAGAATAGGCTCTTGAGGATTAGATATACTCAAGTGTCAATGTCAGTCACAGAGTTTGATTCCCATCAATTTTTAATTACTTTAAAGAAACAATTGCCTTTTCATTTCAAATTGATGTTCAACACAGAGATGTCAAGTGCAACCTATTATTATCTCACTTTTAAGAGAAAAGTAATGATCACTTGTGCATTATAAAAATAATAGAAATAAAGATACTAAAAGTTTACACATTCAGCCGTTATGATTCAGACATAGTTTTTACAGTTTTATATGCTAAAGTAATTTTCACCACAATTTTGAGGCAGATGTTGTTATTATTCCCATTTTTGATGGTAAAACTGAGGTACAGAGAGGTTAAGTAACATCTTCTTTTCACTTTGCAGAAAACTCTATGGCAATAGTTATCAAATGCAAGTATTATTGCTACAATTAATAGTAGTTAAAGAAACCAAGCTAAAGAATCCTAAACAATAAAAATATTATTTAATTATTACAAATAAGTGATTTGCTTAAGACTCTGAGGCATGAATCCTCTTTCTTTGATATGGTGAGTGATGATGGGTAGAATCGGAACATCTTTGTCCTTCTACCCTTCCATCTAGTTTACAGATTCTTCTTCTGAAGACATTTTCAGGCACAGATGTCTCTACAGATCTGATGAGGCTCACCAAGCCTCAAGTTACAAAGCACACTACTTATCTCTTCATTTATGGAAAGAGATACAAATGCATATACCTTTATGAAGCAAGAGAACATTTGAATCACTGGCATATATGAAATATTTGTGTCAGGCATTATGCCCATGGATACCCTTGCTATGACTATCTTCTCTGTAGGAAATGACCCAAGTACACACTCTTATTTGTTCCACTCATGGTCTCCACTGTAGCTATTTCCCATTTCTCTTTATCCTGTGAGTTCAATCACATTATCTTTATATAGGTATCTATAGGGACCATTAATTCTTCAGTCAATATGGACCAATTGGCCATGGACCTCACATATGGTTCATGAGGCGCAGGCTTTCCCAAGAAACATTAAGGAACTAAACTAATTTAAAAATATTTTCCACTCATGCATTCCATGGATACATGTGAAAATTTTATAAGGACTTATTCTGGGTCAGAGTCAATGTGAGATACCTCTGTGAAATTTAATCTGCACTCTTTAAGAGTTAACAGTCTGCAGGAATATTATAGCTTGATCTTGTTTTCACAAAAAATAGATATATTTATATTTCTGAATAGAATAATATGTGGAAGAATTTACCATAAGGTATTAATGTTTCTCTGGATTGTAGGAATATGGTCTTTTAATCTTCTTAATGGGTTAAGCACTTCTTTACCTTTATACCTTGTAAATACAATGCTTGTATCTTAGTCCAGTTGGTACTGTAATAACAGATCTCTGAACCTAGGTAGCTTCCGTTCTCTGAGCCTCAGTTTTTTTATGTGTAAATTGGGGGTGGTAGACTGTATGCTCATTGAATAACATTGGAAACTTTACATATGTTATTCCCTTAATGTAAACGAAAGGCTGTTAAAATGATCACTATATCAGGAACATTGAACAGCATTAAAATGAAAGCTTGACCAATATTGTTTCATCAAATCTCTTTAACATTAAACAGAAAACCCAGAGCCAGGAGCTCTTGAAACATAGCATGTCTCTGGGCAGGGAGAGCCTGCTTGCTGCTTAGCAACCTCTCAGTCTGTACAGTGTAAATGGAAAACTGCGGGATGGCCAAGCAGTTTCAAGAGGAGTCATTATGAAGCAGCTCAGTCTTTTTGCACAAGGAAGCCTTCAGAGTATAATAAAGCACTGCTTAGAGAATTCAGTGGAGTTTTGGGCGTGGTCAAAAAAATCCATTTGCCATACCGAGTATGCAGTTCACTGAAATATGTTATCCTTTATCGACCAAATGAACTTGGAAGATTTTGAGTCTAAAGTTCATGGCAAACAGAGACATTTCTGACACCAATAGCTTCAGCCTAATATTTACATGTATATTGTTTTAATCTTTTCTTTAATCACAAAATATTTATACATAAAAACAACCATTGTTCTTGAGAACAATAAAATTTATACATAAAATGTATAAATTTTTAGATAATGTATTTAAGACACAAGTCTCAGTCATTTTGTCAAAAAATGAAACCTTTCAATTTATTCTGTTTTTTATTCATGCTGATATGTGCCCAGATTTTTATCTTTTCTTCTTACCACCGTCTACCTCCTTAAGAAACCATTTTTGTTTGCAGGGAGTTCTTACTAGCAATTCTAAATACTTGAGAGTAAAATTCTGCACACTGCACATATTGTAAAAGATGTAGAGAATCTAATTTTTGAACCCAGATGAATGTATAAAGCACCTATCATATGCCAGTCGTATAGCTGTAGGATATTTATGTATATGTTTAAAAGAAAAGGAAGGAACATTCCTGCTTTCAGAATCTTTTTGGTTATCCAGTTTACTTAAGATTACTCTCACGTTCTCATCATGATTTTATTCTGAGCTAATATTACTGACCCAAATATTTCTAAGTGACAGATTGTTCTGTCTCAGACATGAAATGTAAATTGCTTTCCCTTGACTGTCTGAGTCAGGAGTCTCACAAAATCTTTTCTGGAACTCTGATTAAGACTATAGTTGCCATCCATCTCTGGCACTTCTGTACTGTGTGTTTGCCTTTCATTTGACCTCTATTCCCGGTTAGATTCAGGATCACATTTTTTTCCCTCAATACCATGAGTAATATCTCTACTTTACAAATAAATATCTCTCACAAAGTGACCACAAGGGCCAGAGTAATAAGAGGTAGCACAGAGTTAACTGATGCCCTGAAAATAGCTCGATTTCTCCAGTTTTGGGTGAGAACAGAAGGATAGTCAGTCTAATAATGTAAGGAATACACAAACATAAGAAGGTCTTGTCTTGGTTAATTTTCTTCCTCTATCACTATCCAGGAAATGGGTCAGGTGAAAGGAGGAGGTGACGTCTGAAGACTTCAGGATTCATTATTATTATTATTATTATTATTATTATTTTGATACTGGGGATTGAACCAGAGATGCTTAAACATTGAGACACATACACAGCTCTTTTAATATTTTATTTTTAGAAATAGGGTCTTGCTAATTTGCTTCGGGCTTCACTAAGTTGTTGAGGCTGATTTTGAACTCGTGATCCTCCTGTCTCAGCCTCCTGAGCTTCTGGGATTACAGGTGTGTGCCACCATACCCCACTGAGATTCATTACTTAAACAGCTTTGACAATCAAATCTTTAAAAAGGCACAACTGTATTTACTACAGTGTGAATGTTTTTTTTTTTTTTTTGCAGGCAAATTCTATAGTTTCAGGAAAGTCAAAGACATTATAGGCAAAAGTCAAAAGATCAATGTTCAAATTCTGATTTGTTCTGACAAGTTACTTATGGTGCCTTATGTCATTTTTTAAAAAGTTGGATATAATTGTGACTTACTGAAATCACGTGTATGAAATGAGATAATGATTATAAATTACCACAAATACCACCTGATTTAAGATACACATTCAATATTAAAAAAATAATGAACAATTCAAAACTTCCAGAATGAATCCATGTGAAATTTAAATAATAAAGCCCCAGTAAATTGAGAGTGGATGTCATTTAGTCATAGCTTTTGGAACAAAGGAGGAATTTTAAAAAGGGGTAAGGAAATTATAAAGGACAAATATGATGAATGAGACCTTTTAAAAGTAGTATCCAAATAGGAATTTTTTCCTTTCCCCAAGTCTAGGGACCAGTAACCATGTAGTGTTCCTTCTTCAGCAGTACGTAGCACTCTGCTGTAACATGATCAGAGGGGGCCTAGGGTTATAGAGATATGCCTCCATCACTTCAGCCTGGCATGTATCAGGCATAGGTACAATAATGAAGATGAAGTCACAATGATGTAAAGTTGGCATAGTGAGTAATTAGAGGAGAAGAAACAGAAACCTCTTGCAATAAGCAAACCAGCTCTGACTCAGTGAGGTAGACCAGTATGGGTCAGCTTGGGACACAGACCAGCATAGAATGAGAAAGTGGATAAAAACAATAACTCAGAAAGAGTTATGAGAAGCCACTAGTCGACAATGAGACTTAGACCTAGTGATGAATTGATATTAGCTGTATTTTATGAACACAGAATAAAAGACTATCATTCAATCCATAATGGTGATTAAATTCTTCCTTTAAAAAAAAAAAAAAACTTCCAAATAGAAAATTCTGTAGTCTCTTGAGCAAAGAAAGCCTATCAGGCTTCTCCTTCCAGTCTTTTCCTTCCTCCTTTTTAATTGGTACTGTGAAATATCAATTTGATTGTCATATTCCAGGAAATTGTTTGAATTATACAGAGTGTTCTCAACTTAGAGTAATGTCCTGAAAAACATATTGTTAAGCTAAAAGTATTATATACAAAATCACATTTAATACATTTATCCTATTAGCTCAGTGATATGGTACACTGTGGAGATCCAGTCCCTTTCTCCTGTGATCACCTGACTGGCTGAGAGTGGGGTTCATTGACACTGTCCAGTGTCCTGAGTATTGTGCCACATGTTGCTAGCCTGGGAAAAGACCAAAATTAAAAGTTTGAAATGTAGGTTTATTGAATCTGAATAATTTTTGCACCCTGGTAAGGTAAAAATATTCTCAAACTGGACCACCATAAGTTGGGGACAATATGTTCTTAACAGGAGGTGTTATTGCTAAAGTAAAACTCAAATGGCTCAGCAAAACTGGCTGCTGCCTCTGGTCCAGTCCAGGTTCACCAGATTTCCTTCTCTTGGATTCCAGGAAAAAAGGTCTAACAATTTATCATCCGACTGATTTTTTTTTTTTCCTGATTTTCTTTTCTAGATATTTCTCTCAGAAATTTCATGGGTGAGCTGAAATTTCATGTCCTGAGGCTGAATTCAAATATTTTGGATTGCATTGTAATGTGGTCTCAGTTCTAACATAGTTGTGTCTTGTTCAAATCTGTGTTGTGCTTTTGGAGAATACTTCTGGGTACTGAAGATGATTGGAGAGACATGTGTATAGTATAACATGAAAGCTATAGTTCCTACCTAAAAAGATGGGAATACAAATGAAATTATAGTTTTTCCTTTATACATTTTATTTTTTATTTTTAATTGTATATATTAGATGGGTTTTACTGTGACATTTCCATATATGCATACATGGTGAATTGATCACTTTCACCTACCCTTCACCTATCTTTGCTCCTTCTCCTTCCCAACCCTTCACAGTACCTAATATTCTCCCTTCTACTTTCAGGTCAACATTTATTAATGTATTTATTTCTACCTGGAAGCTCTCAATATAAATTTTGGATTAGACAATGCTTAGGGTAGAATATTAATTGGTTCTTTTCCAAGAAGTTGTGATTTTTCCAGTTTTGACTTTTTTTATTGCCATAAAGAATACTGCTTTGTTTTCTAAAACTACCCTGAACTTCTTTCCTTTTTGCTCTGACTATGCAGCCTTAAGATCAGTACAGAACTATTTCTTCCTTGAATACTGCTAAAGCTGCTTAACGATTATTAGTAGTAGTTAAGGGGATGCAATTACTCTCTCTTCTAGGCAGAATAACTTAAAAAATGGCAGATGGAGGCCTTGGAAAGATCTTTAGACATTTGAACAAAGAATTTGGCAACAGAAGCAAATACTAAGGGTAGGGTACGTAGGGAGCTACTCTGTATTTGTCGCCTTCTGTAAATTTATTTCTTTATTTTTTTCTAAATAGTGGCTCTTGACTCATTAGTGGGACATAAAATTATTTTAGTGGGTTGACCCATGCAATTTAAAATTGAATAGAAAAGAACAAAAACAACAAAAAAGCAATGAGTGTCTTATGTAGTAATGTTTCATGAAACATGTCTATAATGGATTGATTACACAAGTTTCATAGGAAGTGTATTTCCTCCTGTGGATTGTGGCAAAAGTTTGAAAGGCAAATGTCTCTGGCACATGTTTCCCATAAAACTACCCAACTGTAATTTTACTGTCTTAGATCTGAATCTCTGGATTATGATCTATTCCTTTTTCCTTCATTTTATAGCAAAAGAAACTCCTGAAGACAGATGTTGGATATGAAAAAGATAGACACTTTGGTGATTTTGGAAATACTCTAGTGGTAATTGAGGGTCTAGAAAGCCTGTGGGTCATTTGCCATATGGCTTTGCTATTGGGTTGAATTGTGTCCTGCCCACCCACACTCTACCATCAGAACGTAAATACATTTGGATATAGGGTCTTTAAAGAAGTAATTACAGTTAATTAATGTCTGTGGGGGGTGGGCAAAAAGGAATTTCCTCTTTCTTGTAAGAGGAAATTTAGATACAGATATATACAGAGTGAAGATCATGGAGGATAAAAAGAGTTGAAGATGGCCACTTTAAACCAAGGAGAGGCCTCAGAGAAACAAGCCCTGCCCACAACCTAATAGCTTCCAGAATTGTGAGAAAATAAATTTCTGTTTTCAGTGGTACTTTGTTATGTTATGTCATCCCTAGCAAAGAGACCAAGGCCTGAGGAATGCTTATCTTTATTTAACCATGGCACAATGGGCTATAAAATTTCTTATGTTACTTCTTATTTCTTCTTTGTTTTCTCTCCTTTTGTGAACCATGGTCCTTGAACTTATCATTGTTTCCTTTTACTCTGAACTTTCTTTAAGCATACATTTCCCAGGGCTCATTTAGGCATAGGCCAAATTAAGATCCACATACCTATCATCACTCTCATTTAGCAACACTCATTGGACTTATCTGAATTGTTTGTCTCGTTTTTTTTTTTCTTCTTATTTTTATTGGGAATAGGCATTGTAAGTTATTCTCCTGAATGGCTTGCTTTATCTGTATAACTTTTAAAAAGTTATTTGAGATATACAACATGAAGTTATAATATGGTGATGGTAGTAAAGCTAATTAACATATTTATCAATAACTTTGGACTGTCCTCTTTCTTTCTTTCCTTCTTTCCTTCTCCTTCTCCTAACTTTAGAAGTGTTGCGTATCCATTTCTAGCTTTTTCCAATCCAGGATGGTCATGCTTATTTATATTTTCCCCTTCTGCCAAAACATATATGCTTCTACTCATCTGTCCTTATTTGTATTCTCACTGCTATGCAGATCTTCACATTCACCCTGTCACCCTGTTGTCACTTATCCTTCCCATCCAACTGTGCTTGAAACAACATTCCACTATGCCCTTGGGAATTCCTATACTTTTATATATATACTCCTCTGCATCTTCAAACTTATAACATAATGCCTTTTTCTCCCCTGACATTCTGGCTTACCCCTCAGTAGCATCTCATCCTTTTTTTCTTCTTCTGTGGTGCTATGATTTGGAAATGGCTAGAGTGTATCCTCCAAAGGTCCATGTGTTGGAAGTTTTGTCCTCAGTATGCAGCTGTGGAGGAGGAAAGCCAGTATCCCAGGCCCAGGGCAGTCAGGCAGGAAAAGAATTCTGTCTTTATTTGCAGAGAGACAGCCATTTTGTTCTTTTAAGGACTTTAACTGATTGAATGGGACCAATCCACATTGGGGAAAGCAATATGTTCTATTCAATCCACTGATTTAAATGTTATTTTCATCCAAAGGAACACCCATGATTAAGGATAGGGTTGTGGTTCAGTGGTAGAACACTTTTTTTTGTCTAGCACATGTGAGGTCCTGGGTTTGATCCTCAGCACCACATAAAAAATAAATAAAATAAGATAAAGGTATTGTGTCCAATTACAACAGGATTTTTTTAAAAAAAGAAACACCAGGATTATAGTTAATCAAATATTTACCTATTTTTGAGATTGTTAGAGTTATGGCAATTTCTACTCAACACTTTATTGGGGAAACATTTATTTAAAGCAACCACTTAGCTCCCTTGAATGCAGTTCTCGAGTTATTTCAGATACTTGCCAGCTGGATGGAAATGTGGTTTCTCTGTTCAAAAAAAAAAAAAATAGTACATGCTCTAATATCTACCCATCAATGAGAGCTTCTGGAAGATTATAACTAAGTAACCACTTAGATTTGAGGGGCTGTAAAAGGTCACTGGAAATTCAGAGCTAATGCCTAAAAAGAAGAAATTTGGATGGTGTATAACAAATCAAATGTTTTTATGTAGGAAGTCATGAAAAAATTTGTTGTTTTAGGACACCTCTCCAGGAAGCCCTGGAGGACATAAATTGTGTGGACAGAGAAAGAAAGACTTCCCCAGGGACGGGTCTCATTCAGGTGGGGTATGATGAGGACTTTCCATAGGACAAGGTACGGAATGGAAAAATGGTATGAGCAGCAGAGGTTTTGAGAGTAACCAGAGCCTCAAGGCATCTATTTATTTATTTATTTATTTTTAGAGAGAGAGAGAGAGAGAGAGAGAGAGATGAGAGAGAATTTTTTTTTTTAAATCTTTTTTTTTAAAGAGATATATATAGAGAGAATTTTAATATTTATTTATTTTTTTTAGTTTTTGGTGGACACAACATCTTTGTATGTGGTGCTGAGGATCGAACCCAGGCCGCATGCATGCCAGGCGAGCGCACTACCGCTTGAGCCACATCCCCAGCCCATCAAGGCATCTTTTTAAAGGATTATTTAATATCTAAAAGGGCAGTTGAGGACATTAGATCATCACTGTACGATAGAAATATAATTAAGATTACAAACGCAAGTCATATATGTAATTTAACCAATTTTGATAGCCACATTGAAAGAAGGAAAAAAGCAATATGCTAATTTAATTTTGATGATGTATTTATTTTAATCAAATATAAAAATATTTTAACATGTAATCAACATAGCAATTATTAATAATTAGTGTCAACATATCAACATTCAGTAGTTGACAATTTTGAATTGTTAATATAATAATTAATATTGGTGAATCATTAATTATATAAATAGTATATATAATATAATAGCATTTTTTTCTTACTAAGGCTTTGGAATCCAGTATGTTCTTTAAATTCAAAAGCACATCTCCATTTAGCCACATTTCAAGTATTCAGGAGTCACGTGTTCTAGTTAGTGGTTATTTAACTGGACAGATTAGCCTTCAGTAAGTTTTTACTAATCTATTTATTACTGCTAGACAATCAACTTAGATAGACTATACGAATCCACTTATCCAATTATATCATAATTGTACAATTGGCTGAAATTTATTTCAACCTCTTTCAGCCATGGAAAGAGTGACCTTTTGATGTGAGTACCAGAAATATTATAGGACTATTGACTGCTGATTATATTAATTAATGAATGTGTATTGACTGAAAAGTGAATGACTATAAGTAATGTGCCCATGATGTAATGTGAACTGCAGAACTTAGATAGACTTACTTAGTGATGTAAGAGTCTACATCCAGGGCATATACCCCAGACCTCACCCAGTTTTCAGCTGCAAACATAACTGAACTAGGACTTAAAAACCCAGACTTCTGAGGGCCAATGAGACTAACAGGAACCTGGAGAGAGAGACTGAGACCTCCATCACTGTTGTATCCCTTGCACCTTTTACCTGGATCAAGTTCCAACGACCTGGACTTAAGACATGTCATAGGTGAGTGTCTGGGACCCTTGGGTGTAGACTCAGATAGGACTTAGAAATAGGATGTGTATCTGAAGTGTGATGAGCATCCATAAAATAGATTTGATTGAATCTAACTGTGCCTCAGACTGAGTCTATAGTCACCGCTCGTGATACCTGGTTTTTATGGTGGTCCTGGAATTCACAGTTTAGGACATATCAGGAGAAAAAGAGAAGGTCTGTACTTCTTAGGCTGACTCAGTTTGAGCATTCAGAGAAATATTGCTTCTCTTCAGTGAAGCAAATATGACTAAGAAAAATAAAAAGAACTGGCACAAGATTCTCACAAAGATTTGGTGTGGATAAAGTTGTGAGGATTTGCTGATGTGAGAGTCATTAAGAATACTTAATGTTTTCACTATGTTAAAAAAAGTAACGTGGCTGAAATGTATTTCTCTATTAAAAATGGCTTTAATCCTTTTCTATCTTTGAAATGTTCCCCTTTAACCTCTCGCATTTGATTTCCTTTCTCTCTCCCATCTGCTTCCCTGTCTTAGTTATTTTACACTTCAGTTATTTTGGACTCATATCCTTGACCAAAGATAAGTTTAGAATGTAAGCTGAAATGTGTGCTGGAGGATTTAAAATTATACTGGCACAACGAAGGGAATCCTTCCTGGAAATGGCAGCTGAGGAAAAAAGGGGTTGTGTTAACAAGAAAAAAAAGGGAGGAAATACTATTTAAACACTCTACAAAGTACCTTATTGTCTTTGTTCATTTTCTGTGCTTATAATTGAACACCACAGACTGGGAAACTTATGAAGAATAGATGTTTATTTAGCTCACAGTTTTGGAGGCTGAAAAGTCTAAGAGCATGGTGCTGGCATCTGGTGAGGGCCTCTTTGCTGAGTCATAACATGGTGGAAGGTGTCACATGGTGAGACAGAGCAAACATGCTAGTTCTCATTTCTCTCCTTCTTTTTAGGAAGCCATTAGACCATCTTGGGGGCCACATCCTCATGACCTCATTTCATCCTAATTACCTCAGAAAGTCTCACCTCCAAAAGTCATTAACATATGAATTTGAGGATTATGTTTTCAATACATGAACTTCTGAATGGACAGATTCAAAACATAGCAATTATGAAGATATCAAACCACTAGAATGTGAGCTGCATATCTGGAAAAGAGGTGATGTTCTTTCTATGCTGGCTTGTTTAACTATCCTCCATGCCCAGATGAAACACAGAAGGGTAAATAGTTTGGTCAAGGACATGCAGTGAGGTGCAAGCTAGATTTGAACTACACTCTTTCTTAGTCTAACCACTTACCTTCTCATGGCCACACTACATTTTTCCCTTTCCAAAAGACAGAAAAATATCATGCATAAAAATAGTGATCATAAACATATTTGGAGGACTATCGTACTCATAGGGTTTTCTTATTCTAAAAGCCAGATGCCTGTCATATTTTAAAATATTGCATTTAGGGGTCAAGCATATGAAAACAAAAGTCATATATTTTATTAAGAAATTGACAGGAAATGAGGTACAGTTATTTCAGGTTTATGTGAAAGACAATGACAGAGATAGGCATAGCCAGGAGATATTTCTCAAGTCAATACAGGTTACAGAAGTTTATACAGGGGAGAGGGAATTAAATACCTATGAAAACAAATTGAAAAGGTAGTGATAAGCCTCAGGATTTTTTATTTGTTTCTTTCTTAAAGATACTTGTGACTCAATAAGATTTATTTTCTCAAGTGTACTATATTAATGCTATAACTCAGTCTGAATTCATGAATTTTTCATGGAACCAAGCTCTGATACTTTAGAATTAAGAAGCATAATTTGGGAGTTTCCTAGGCAATGACTGAAAATAAGAGGAAAGCAATACAGCAATAGAACACTTGCTTTTCATAACTGCTCCAGAATCATAAACCACATAAAGATCTTTCTTCTGTAATAAAATATTTTATATCAGCACATGTTTTACACAGATAAATGAGTACATAGGAAAAGTAGGATAGATATGAATAATAAGCCACATGAAAAGCAAAAAGAAAAAATATATAGTGTTTCCAGGAGGTTTAAATTGTTGTATAAACAAAATGGTGTGGATGCAAAAGGAAATATCACTGGAAGTTTGGGATTAAACAAAAAGTACACTTTGAATTTGATTGTCATAATTGATTACTGAAATTAGTCTTTCATTAAAGTATTTATTTATACTTCAAAAAGTTCTGGTCATTCTTAACAATGACTGTTTTGACTCTTCAGATCATTTCAAATCACAAAATTCTAAGGTGGCAATATTTGGATGTTTAAACTGAAGCATCATTAGATTTCTGGTACCTGGGAATTTAGATTCAAATTTTTGAATTCAATAAAAATGTGGTGAAGATGAAGTGATATAATGTGTATTTAGCAGGAAAATTCCCTATGGATCTCCAGTTACAATTCTGCTAAGAAAACTGTTGGTGGGTTACAGGAAAGTAGAGATGCCAGGAAAGAAAGGGTCTTCCTAGTTGCATGTAGCTGCAAACGCTGGAAAGTTCACTCCAGTGTCTCTGAACAGAGTGGTTTCAGTTCCTTTCTATTTGCCTATCTTTTAGTACAGTGCAGGAATATTTGATTTCTTGATGTCCATGTCTTCGGAACGATTGATTTGAGAAACAATTTTTTTCTTATGCGTCTTGAAAATGGGTAAAACTAACAGTTTTCTAAATATAGGAACAGTAGATAAATTTGATGAATTTAATTCCCCAGAGCTTGCCCACACCCTCCCCTCCTGCCTCCTTTTCCATCCTGTCTCCTACTCTATTGAGTCTCCCTTCTATTTTTGTGAGAGTCCCTTTTTAACTCCCTTTTTATGGGGGTGGGTATGGGGGGGATAGGAGATTAAAAGAAACATGCAAGAAGACAAGAGAAAGGTGAGTAGAAAGTGAACTTCAGGGTTTCCTAGAATTAAATCAGGTCTCTTCCGAGTACCAAGGGCAAAACAGTGACAACATAATTACAGTTTAGTTGTAAGAATGGGCTCTAAATTAGGTGTTTGCCAGGAGACAATTTTCTCCCTTGGCCTCACTCTAATTTCTTTCTAGATATAAAGAGCCATATTAAGGCAGTTTGTGAAAAAACTCACCTTCTTCATGTTTTTCTCTCATTTTAGAAATGTGAGAAAAAAGAAAATCTAAAATATGAGAGATAATTTCCTCCAAAAAGTATTGAGTGAAAATGAAAAATTTGAGAGACAATACATTTTATTGTGCTTATAAATTTCCTGTTGTATTTGTTACCTTCTTTCCCCTTTTTCTTATCTCTCCTGAAGACATTCACTAAGAGAAATGAAAAACCACAAGAACAACAACACCCCCCCCCGAAAAAAAAACCCCAAAACAAAACAAAACAAAACAAACAAACAGCATCATTATTTTCAAATCATTTTAGCCTTTTAAAAATCACGGAATATTTGAAACTTATATAAAAGTATAGAGAATATGCTATAACAACTTTAAAATAAACCACCACCCAGTATTTTTCCAACATTATATATACTTTTCTTTCTTCCTTTTTTTTTTTTAAATGAAAAGAATTACAGAGAAGTTTAAGTTTCTTGAATAACATTCTGGGATCCCAATTTTTCCTCCCAAACAAAGTCATCTCTTTCTGCATTTTATGTCCAGGTTCTCATGTAGGAACTCAGTGAGCAAAGGAATCCTACACTTGTTGTAGAGTTTGCAAATTGCTCAGCCTCCATCAGGCAGAGCCAGTTGGCCATAGTGTATAAAGTTGTAGGTGTAGATTCCCCAGGAAGGAGGGAGTCTGCCTCGGTGAACACACCCAGAGAAGATCTCTATGTGTTTTGGAGCACTTTGTTGTAAATAATAAAAATGACCTTGGTCTTACATGTGTTGTCTAAAGTATTTTTGTCAGTTTGGCTATACATTGTGAGGTTTGTGTGAAAGGGGAGTAGAAAATAAAGTTTTAAAAGTCTGCAAAAGACTCTTTAGAATAGTTATTAACATGTTGTTAGGCTGAACGTTTTCTAGGCTTCATTCCACTTGGTTTGATGGGCAGTATTCAGGGTGTGGTCATAGACTAGAGCAAGGGCATCTTCTGGGAGTGTGTATTTCCAAATGCTGAATCTCATGCCCCTAGATGGGGTTTAGTGGATTAAAATGTAATTTTAACACAATTAACAGGTGATTTGTATACACATTAAAATTTGGAAGCATAGATCTAACTTTTGTGTCAGACTGATGAGTCATTATAAACTGTGAGGTGAATCATACACACATTATTACCATTATTAAGAAGTCCAGACTTTTAAAACTGATGTCACCAATAGAGAATATTTGAAGTTCGTTACACAGTACACCACTAATACCCATGTAAATTTCCTGTTGAGATGGGTCCCTATATATAGGAATGTGCATCATCCTCACATGCAAACATTTCAGTGATTGTGTTGGGACCCTCTGGAGTAAGTCATGTGCTGTGTGGCTCTTGGAGAGTAAGGTGGAGACTGTAATAGCATTATTATCCCAGGGTATAGATAACCGAATGGCAGGCAACAAGTATCTGCTGTCAGAGAGGATCATTTACCCGTTGAACTTTCCTCCTCATCCTTGACACATGGGAACAGAGATAAATGCTACAGAATATCTTTCCCTATGGAACTTACTAAGGGAGGCAGGTATTTTTTAAGTAGTATTATCTACTGCGAGTCGTATGAGAGGAGTAGCATGATCTTATGAAGTTAGTTAGGTAATCAACCTGGACCTTGAGTCTTGGGTCACAGAGGCACTTGCAATATCAGAATCTTCATGTCACACATTCGATGTTAGAAACATTTGAAAAATTTCAGAGAAGAGAAACGTCTCATTCTCTCAGAATATGTGGAATTCTTAGCATGTGCAGATGAAAAAAAAAAAACAGAGCAATGAGACTTTGGAGCATTAGTTTTAAATTAGATAACTGGAGATTAAAAAAAAAAAATTTTATCTGCTGTGCTCAAACGGGCATAAATATCCAGAAGAGAAGTAGTCTGTAAACTGGCATTTGGAAATCTTGATTCAAATATTATCCAGATTTAAGACTTAGTTTCCTGAGCTTTTGGTTGAACGCTATACCTCTTCCCTGGTGTAAAGAGCTGGAACCAACTCTTTTTCTGAAGATCTTTCAAGGGATTCCTAGACTCATTTTACTGGAATATTGAAGAAACCTCAGGTAAGTTTTTATTTTTAAGTGTTTTCTGTTTTATTACTACTATTTGCACAGACCATCCCTGTAGAAGAAAGATACAGGACAAGGGGACCACTTAAGTCTGCCCTATTTGGTGCCTTACATTTTAGTAAGAATGTGATGGTGTGAGATAAAAAAATTATATATATACATATTCATATATAATTTATTATGTAATATGCTACATTATTTTATATAATGTGATGTGTCTGTTATATATATTATATAATACACATGCACATATATATGGTATATGTGTGCATGAGTGTACATGTGTGTTTTCTTCAAGTACTTCCTTTTACTCAGTGTTTATTCTGTCATTCCAATTTTATTGCCCTCTTGGAAAAATGATAGACATCTGAAAGAGAAAAAACAAACCAAGCTTTTCTCTGGGTTTTTAATTTCAAAATCTTACCTAGTTTTCAGAGGAAAAAAAGGTGAATATGATGTGTTCTAAGGACCATAGTCCATAGAACATACTGGATTTCCTGGTGATCAGAATGGATAAAGGTTCTCTGGCCTGAGGAGCAGCAGAGGGAAGTGAGAAAAGCTATGTACCCCCTTGACAAATTGAGGACTATTTTCTCTTCTTTCTACAGAACAATCTTTCAGGGGATAATAAAAAAATAATCCTAGTATGTTTGGGGGACTAAAAGCAGAGACAACCTGAACCTTATTATTTGGTCAAATTAGGGAGACACCAGAACCCCAGAGGGGAATGCCCTCATGGTGGGCTTAGGCTAGGGAATTTGAGATGTCAGGATGTGTTCACTTCTCCAGTTTACCATGGCCTAAAGGAATAATTCTGATGACCTGAAGTTGTGTTGTAAGTAGCTTAATTTCTATGGCTTGTGTTGTTTATATAAGCTGTAGACTGAGTCTGTGAAACTAGAAGGCAGAAGTACCAAGACTGAGCTGGATCCGAGGGCACCTGCCATCAGTATTCATGGATTATCCTTGTCTCATGGACCGATGGCCAGTGATCTGATGGAATAGAAGCTTTCATCTGATGCTACATAAAGTTTCCCCCAGGCCATACACAAAAGCTTGACACTGTGTGACCCCTCTAGGTTTTATATGTAACCTCAAGATGCGGAGAGGATTAAATGGATTAAAATTTGATTTGTGTCATTCAATAGAAAGGTACTTAACCTAGAAATTGAGTTTTGTTTTAGAAAAATAAAGTTACATTTCTTAACAATAAAGTTTTGGCCTAAATTTTGTGCTCATTACAGTAACTTTCTCTGTGATGGATTGGAGTTTAGAGATGAAATGTATTTAAGGGAGAAAGGAGTTCTCTTTCCCTCTTCACTTGTCCTTCCAAAGACATTGGATTATTTATAATGGGAGAATTTATTTTCCTCTAACATCCTTCCTTATTTCCCAAAGTTGTCCATCAACATTGTTTTCCTCCATGTTTTGCCACTGGAATCAGAAACAACAACGAAAACAAGACCAACTCTAGAAATATGTCTAAGAATGCTGTCAACCCTCAGATAATGTCCTCTTCACAGAATTCTGCAGGTGCCAAAGGTCCTGCCAGCTCCCAAGCTCACTATTCTTCCTTTTTGAGGCCCAAATCATCTTAGAGGTAAGGATACAAAACCGTTGTTACTGACTAAACAAATAGCATATATGCATAAGGAGGAATGGACTGGAGAATAAACAGGCAAAGGTAAAAAAGATTAAAGAATTCAGGCAGAGAAAAGAGAGACAGTGAAAGTTTGATTTTGTTGTGGAAATTGTGCACCAGTTTGCTAGTCAGTCATTTCTCCTTCCAGGGAGTGTGTATATGTATATATCTCCATATATCTTTCTTTCTTTCTTTCTTTCTTTCTTTCTTTCTTTCTTTCTTTCTTTCTTTCTTTCTTTATTTATTTATATGGGTGTGCTGAGGCAAATACATGCCTTAAACAGGTTCTTTGGTGAAGATATGGAAACACTTGGGAGGAACGTTTAATTCTCTGGGGAGCTGAGAATCCTATTTGCCATCTTTAAAAGCCTCTTTCTTTTGCCAAGACAGATGCTGCCCCTGGAAGCTGTGCTCTGCCTGCTCTTTCCCATGTGGCTGGCTGCTTGGCCACTCTTTGTCAAATGGCAGGCAGAGAGCAACACAAGGTCGCCATTTCCATACTCAGAGCAACAGAGTTAATTATTTTGATGGCAGCGAGAAACATTCAGTTATTAGTAGACCCCTTACCCCTGCATCCTCCAAAGGGTTGTTATTTTTTTATTGTTGAAAGGAAGCCTTGAGTGGGAAACCCTTTGTAACCTCTCTGAGGAGGTTTGCCATGTGTGTCCGCCATGGGGACTGGCTGTTACTCTCCCAGTGAGTTTCAGGAGGGAGTTGATGTGGTATGGCCATGCTGTCACTGAGGAGACCTGTGGACAGCCTCCCCACTACTCACATCCATGGGGAAATCACCCTTGGTTTGCTTGTGTCTAAGATACTTATTTGGAAACGAACACCCCACCCTACTTTGGAGTGATTTCGGGTGGATGGCAAGCACGGGAGAGACTGCATGGAAGGAGGGATGTGTGTGTTCCCTAACTGTGGCTTTTGTTGGTGTGAAGCAGCCAACTCAGCACTTATCTGTGCTGTGCTGACTCAAGTTCCAATGATCAAGTTTATCACTTTGGGGAGCAATAAAAGAGACAAGGTAGGAACATAGAACTCAGGGTAGTGATGGGAGAGAGAGAGGTAAGACTGTATGGCCTGGAGATTGGCTATTGTGTCTCTATTTGTTTGCTATTCTTTTTTGTTACCCATCCTTTAACATGTAGTTGATATCTATTAAATCCCTGTTGAATGAATGAGTACTTATTTTGGGTTGGAATGCTTGATTGGACTTCAGTTTCTTTGATGATTATGTTATGACTATAAGCATTTGGTATACATATATATATATATATATATATATATATATATATATATATATATATTTGTCCTCTGAAGATTGCTATCATGACCATATTGTCTAACAATTTTACTAATAACTCATCCATGATAGTCATACAAAAGCCTCCTCCATAAAAATTACCTATGGGTCAAGTAATTCTGCAGGTGTGTTTTATGATTTCTAAGAGAATGGTCTTTGGCTCAGGCAATGGAAGTCTAAAGGGAATCTCTGTTCTGTTTATAGAAAGATTAACCAGCACTCCCTTCCTCTCACTGGGGAAATCACATGGGACTTAGGGACTCCATTTGGCTACCATACTACTAGTACTATCTATAATTGACTGGTTCAGGCAGAAGCACTTTTCCTTTATGTGAGGGGAGATGACTTTGTAATGGAAGCAACAGTCATTGAGCACAGCAATACCAAGTTCTTATTTCTCTAGGATTAGGAGGAAGACTCTACTTCTTGAGAATGGGAAAAATCTACTTTCTTCTGTGATTGGACTCCCTTTTCTTAGGTGATGCTGGAGGACGAGGACTGCAGCTATTTTGTTAAGAGCTGCTGGAGGCTTCTACTCATGGGTGCATGACCCATGGTGTCCCCTTAGACCCAGCAGAAGCCTGGGCAGAAAAAAAAACCTTCAAACAACATCATTTTACCCAAGTCTGAGATAGCACGGTTTGCAATATGCAAGAAGAGAGGAAATCATCATTAGACTCCTTTCTCATACGGGAAAGGTAGAGAAACTGGAGTTTGAGATGAAACCAGATTCTTCACTTCTGCTGGTGGGTGAGGTCTCTGTTGCAGCTCTTAATGGCTTCCAGTATATCTAGAAGCTCACCACCAATTTCTTCTTTCTGAGTTCTTGTTTTGAAATTTTGAAGAATAAAATCTACAGAGGAGGATAAGTGTAAGAGTAGGATTTATTCAAGTGTGAATAGAAGCAGAACTCCCTTGGGACCACCCAAGAGAGGTTGCTGCATGAGTGTGCTGTTAGTCTAGAGTTTTGTTTATATAGTACTAGAGGTTTATATAGTACTTGGGTAAATACTATTGGTCCAGACTCATACTAATCAGGTTTTAGAAAATTACTAATGTTGTTGGTTGGCTCTGCAATCCTATTCAGGTCTGCCCTACTTCCATTTTTCCTCTGCTTCTGGGGAAGTGGGAGGTTGAGGTCTACATAAAGATCACTCTACATGAGATCTGTGTAAAATGGACTTCTGCAGTGGGCATCTGGCTTCTGGCTGTGAGTGATAGGCCAGATCTTCATCTCAAGCCTGCTGAGGCTCAGGCCCACAAGAGCATGGTGGGCTCCCTGAGGCCATGGTTAGTTCTTGCTGCTCTGTTCCAGCCTGAGTGCTCTGTCTCTCCACCACCGCAGGGATTATTGGCAGGGATTATTGGGCTGGCTGTGTGGCTCAGAAGCCAGAAGCCATGCCAGTATGATTTTGATGGAAATAGAAATGTGGTCTAGGGAAAGATGAACTCTCCAAGGGAAGAGTGGATCAAAGTGTTTCATAAGGGTCTGGGAATGTAGGTGAATGGTAGAGCATGTACTTAGCATGTGTGAGGCCCTGGGTTCAATCCTGACACCAAGAAAATAAAAGTGTTACTACAGGATTGGGAATAAAACTGGTTTGGTTAGGGAATAAGAAAATTCCCACCTGAAGGATTTCTTTGAAAGACCTGGGCAAACTATAGTTTCTGATGCCATTGTGTAGTTCAATGGAAGAAGTTAATTAAATAAGATTACAACTTTTTTGTCCTATTTTGTATTCTTTTAGGATGCTTACTTAACACTTTTGTAAAAAAATTATTTGGATTATATTAGGGTGAAAGAGTAGCATAATATGGTTGGAGGAAGAAATCCCTGGTCCTTGGCCAGAGGTCCTTCATTGTCCTTTTCACTCCGTGTGGGTTACCAGGCAAAGGAAAAAACCTAAGAGATGGTGAAGTCCCTTCTATAACCTTCCCTTCCTAAGACTGATTGATGTGCACTGATTCATCCTTCAGGATAAAAATCGTTCTTACACACTCTAGTACATAGAAACTCACCCTCCACTCTCACCCATGAACTTCTTTGCCAAAGACAAAGGTATTCTCCGGACCAGTGTGATCCTGCAAAGCAGAATTTCTATTGCTCATTGTTTTAAAGAAGCTGAAATTGAAGAAAGCATTATTCATTCTTTTTCATCTAAATTATACCTTATGTGACATTCCTAAATGAGAATTTCAAATATTCCAAAATATAATATGAAAGGATAAAATTAGAAAAGTAAAAGACTATTTTTTGCAAGCTGTTAGAATTTCATTAGGCAAGCATCTGTTTATTTTATATTTATCTGCATTATAGAGGGGATATGTGGCCTTATTTTCAAGACTGTTTTAGCACATCTTTTTGTATACTTAAGCCAGTAGATTTCTTTGCTTTTTGTTTTCCTTATCGGAAGCCACATCTATTATATGCACCGTATAATTATGTGTGGCACTGATTGGATATTGTAAATTCAATTGACAGGCCCTCATCCTCATCGATTTGTTATCCTGCATGTACAATGAAAACATGAGATCAGTCTGTTATTTGAATCTCCTTCTTTATTGCAATGAATTCTCTTTTTTAAATAATTGATGTTTCTCTACAAACTCTATTGAGTTAATTTGTTGCTCTGAGTCTCAAGGTAAACTGGATTCATATTCATCTTTTAGGATTTTTTTTTTATAAGTCGGCTTGATATTTATGGCCTTTACCATAAAATACTAATTGTTTTTAGAGTTGCAACTCACCTGCACAATTTGTAGGGAAAATGAATTATCAAACTTCTGGAATTTCACCTAATGCATGTGGTCAGTGGCTCATGGAGAGGACACTTTTTTTGTGTGTATCTTTAAGTTTGCTTTTAATTGTATGGAAAAGACTCCAATATTTATTGATTTATTCCTCATTCTCAAAAATCTTGAATCTAATTTAGTAACAATTACATAGAACAGTGGAGACAGGGTTTTTGTTGTATATCAAAAAAATGAGTTCACTCTCAAAGTTAACGTGATAAAGTATCATTTAGTAGATTTATTCAATTAGTGAAACACATGAGGTTTTCCATTTGTTTTGGATTCTTTTTTATAATATTAAAATATCTGATAATTCATTGCAACTTTTAGATGAGAAAACTTGGAAACAAGTTTAGGTCTTCTTATGTGCACAAGGAGAAAGTACAATGTATGTAATTCACAACCTGTGGATTTGTGTATGCCCACTAGAGTGTAATACAGGAAAGTTCCTTCAAGTGCCTTTCAAGACCAGAGGCCAGATAGGAGTCTTGAAATGTGTGCAGTATTATTTGCCTTTGGGGGCCTGTGACATTCTATATTTAAGGAATGTAAGAATCCCATATGAAGCTCCTTCAAAGAGACCTTCAAGTACCAGTCTTCTGTGTTCTGAACTAGACTTGATTGCTTGATTGGTGGAATAGGAGTGTTTGAAGGTCAATAATATAAATCACATACACGTTCTTCATATGAATTTTATAATCTAGGGACAAAGAAATGCACAAAAATGGTAGATGTATTTTACCATTAAGCAAAATTTAAATAATTTCTCTTGATTCTACTCATAGACCCGTGGAATCTTATTTGAGAGGTTGGGAGGTCAGAGGTCAGGGAAACAGAACATTGGTTGGAAAAAATAAGATTATGTACATGAGAATGGTTTATAAAACCTAAAGTGAAGAGCGACTTGTGGTTAATTTCTTCCCTGATAATCTTCATAACATTTGTGGCTCACTGAATCATCTTATACTCAGAGGCAATATTCTCTAGTTGATTTTCAATGTAATTGAATTTTCATAAAGAGCAAGATGGCATAGTTAGTTTGCATTTTAATAAAATGAAAGGGCTCAAATCCCTAATGTATTGCATGTGAGAGCACTATAATTTCTTTGGAAAGTTTATAACTACAATCTAAAACATAGTTTAACTATGTTTTTTTAATGTTGTAGAAACTTCCCATTGTTTTTACAAGGTCCAATTAGGAATCTTACTCTGTCTTACAAATTTTTTCCCCTATTTTTCTTAAATAGTGTAATATTAGGTGCCACTAAAATAGAATAGCTTTGTACCAAATTGGGTTAACTGATTTTTTTTGAAATTATTTATATCATGGAAATAACAAACAAATAAAAATTGACAAAGGAGTATCATAAACCCACCTATGTCTTTTATCTAGCTGCAGTGATTTTTGACATTTATTATGTCAAAATTTTCAGAGTAGGAGGCTACCAATATCAGATTCTTTTGTTATTGCTGTGAGTGAAGTTGTATTATGTGGCAACAAACAGCATAAATAAATAATATCAAGCGTGATAAATGTTGAATAAATTCCTGCAAATGAGACCAACTTTCAGGATTCAGTGATTAATGTGAAGAGGTCTACCAAAATATCATCCCCAACTCCATTATCCCCAGGTTCAAACCTCTTGTTTTATATGAATCTGTGCATCTCTGTCTCTTTGTTTTCCTCTGTTTACAGTGGGAGAGATGGCCACACACTACAACCAGTCTTGAGAATTCACGTCATTTAGGAGAGTATTTCCCAATGTGTATTCCACATAAGTGCTGTCTAATGGGATTATTGAAGATGTCTTTGTGGACATGTTTTTATGGCCAAATTCTGAGTTCTTTATTGCCAACCTTCTTAAAAGTTTTACGATAATAAATGAGTACTGAGAGAAGTAATGGAAAGAACAGAGTCTCCCCAACTTATCTGAATATAGATTTTTTCCCCCATAGGAGAGTTTTAACCACCATTTAATCACAATAATAAGGTGCAAAGATTTATATTTTCATGATAGAGTTTATAAAGACAATTTAATCACCTTATTCTTGCCCTCTATTAAAAACAAGGCTAGATCAATAAGATATATACCAAGGTCATTTTTATTTGTTTCCCCCATAAGTTTGAAAAGTATAAAGAATTGAGAGTCCTTGTGGAAACCAGACCTCTTAGAAAAGTGAAATTAAGTATTTCTAAGAAGTCCAGACAAAATTCTAAAATAGTGTTTTTCTAGCTTGAAAATCTATCCAACTCTTTCTAAAAGAGAATCTCAAAAAATTAGAAACCATATAATTACTTTGGAAAATTACTTAGTGAAAAAGGAAATTGAAATTAACTGTGAATGTTGTTATGGGCTTGCAGAGCACTACCCTCAGGGATACCATGTTAGTTGGGATCAGTTTATTTGTATTATTTATTGTGTTCTATTGCAACCAAGTCCTGTGCTATGTTGTACCATAGATTAAATTCATCAGACCTTAATAATTAAGGACTTAAAATAAAATGTGGGGAGATTTATACTATTTATGGATCCAGATATGAGACAGTATGAATGAAAATTGTCTATGTGTATATTAAAACATATGTGTATATGCACATGCTTTAGTCTTCATATTCAGAGATACCATAACTGTGTATGTGTCCATATTTATCACAACCAAAAAATATTTCAAAAATCTTTTGCAATGATCACTGTGTTCAGAACAGTGCATAGATGTAATTATTGAGAAAATTTCAGTTACTCTGAAGCTTTCTTGGTCTCTGAGATACAAATGAGAAGTCTCACTGATGTTAAGGAAGTGGAGCAATATGTACTCAAGTATAAAATTGACCTATTGCTAGGCTTTACATTCAGAAAGTTCAATCTCATATACTTGTGCTAGACTATTAGAAATTAGCTTAGGTATGTTAGAACCTCTGTATCATTGAACAATAGGGTAGAGAAGAAGCTGAGACCTCCTCCAGGAAGTGATACCAATGGTTAAATTGGCTGGTAAGAGGTCTCTTAATGTAAAAGTAGGGCCTAGAATGTACGGGTATTATAACCATAGGTAAATAAATTATATCTTTCCATATGCCTGCCATGGGCCTGGCTTATGTTTATTCTTATAAATAACTATTAATTATAATTATTAATAAGGCCCTATTTTAGTCTTAAAAAGTTACCTAGTTTGGTAATAAGTAATATTCTTTCCTAATTAAAGAGGTAAGAATATGAGATTTGAGACTAACTCAACTTAGGTCTTAATTCCTTGGTGTCTACCACATAGATTACCTAGTATTAGTTACATAATGTTTTAGAACTGGAGTGTTTTTATAAGTAAAATGTAGATAATAATTTCTTCAAGAGTGGTTGAAGGCTTATATGAATAAAAAATATGCAGCTGAGAAATTTGCATATGGTAGACACTAAACAAATTACAGCTACTTTTGCTATACTGATTTTCATCCAAGAAGGTTCAATTCCAAAAGAAGGACAAGATAACTGAAACCCAGTTAAGAGGTGATATTTGAAATGAGGTTCTTGTTCTACTTCCAGGGAACATGGTATGGCCAGGAGCCAAGGACAAAAGGAAAGTGTTCAGTTCCTCACAGTATGACCTAACAGAATCTGATACAGGTGATCAGAGACTCATACCAATGCCCTTGTTCAAAGGTAAGCCAAAGCCTTTCCTGTTGGGGGCATTGCTGAATCAGCTAATAGGTCTTTGGGGCTTGAAAATTCAAAGTATTATACCAAGAGAATGCACTTGGTGGCTCTATGACTGGCTTCATGCCACAAAATGAATGTTGAATCACACCCTAAACACTATGGATGTCATTTGGTTTACTATGTGTTTTAATCAGCTTTTTGTTGCTGTGAGCAAAACACCTGTCAAGAATGGCAAGAACAATACAGAGGAGGAAAAGTTTATTTTGTCTCCCAGTTTTAGAGGTTCAGTCCACAGTTGGTTAACTCCTTAGCTCTGGGCCAAAGGTGAGGCAGAACATCATGGTAGAAGGATGTGGCGGAGGCATGAACTTGGGGCAGAGGTACTTCCCATTTTCTGGCTTTCTCTTTTCATGTTTGTTTAATTACATTAGAAAATCATTTAGCTTGGGATGATAACCACTATTATGGTTTGAATCTGAAATATGGTCCAAAAAGCTCATGTTGAAAGCATGGTCCCAATGTAGAAGTTTCAAAGTGGGGCTTTTAGACAATGATTGGATCCTGAGGACTCTGACCTCATCGCTGTTTATGGTAAAACTCAGCCTGCAGACCAATCACTTTATTTGTCTTCTTTGAACATTAATGAGCATCTGAACTTTCCTTATTTCTTTTTTTCTTATAGTGTTATGGTTTAGATATGAGGTGTTCCCCCAAAAGTTTGCATGTGAGACAATATGAATGTTCAGAGTTGAAATGATAGGGCTGTAAGAGCTTTAACCAAATCAGTGATTAATCCACTGATGGGTTAAATAGGTGGTAACTATAGGCAGGTAGAGTATGGCTAAAGGAGGTGAGTCATTGTGGGGTGTGCCTTTGGGGTATAAATTTTTGGTCTTGATGAATGAAGCTTTCTCTCTGCTTCTTGGTACTATGTCCTGATCTGCTTTGTTGAAGATGGCTTTATAAGAAAACCACCTAAATATGAAAGTTTCAGTAGGCCAATGACCTTGCATTTTAAGAAGATTTGTGTAACACATCTGAACAACCTTTTGATTGCCAATACTTGGTGCAGAAAAATAAAAAAAAAATAATTCATCACGAGTTTTCATCTATATATTCATCACATCATCTACAATTTGAAGTGTCATTACCAAAGATACTGCAATGAGGCAGATGTGAATGAACTGAAATACAAGGTTGTTTAGGGAAATATGTCTGTGTTACCAACAGTCCTGAAAATGATGACTACGCCTAAATGCCATCATTTTTTGGAGGGGTACCAGGGATGGAATTCAGGGGCACTTGACCACTGAGCCACATCCCCAGCCCTATTTTATTTATGTATTTTATTTAGAGACAGGGTCTTACTGAGTTGCTTAGTGCCTTACTTGTGCTGAGGCTGGCTTTGAACTGGCGATCCTCCTGCCTCAGCCTTCTGAGCCTAAGTGCCACCTTAATTGTTTGATGGCAGTTTCATACAAATAACTCTTTATAATTACTGAAGACTACAAACCTATCAAGAAAATTACCATCACTATGATGTGTCTGAATACCATCAAACAGCCTTACATATTTGTAATCAAGAGAAATATTTATTAAATTGAAAAACATTAAAATGGCCCAATTAAAATAAAAGTATGACATAGATTGTACTAGAGAAATGTGTCAGAAACCTGTTTATATGGACCAGATAAGTACAGAGAAGTTGTAGAACAGAGCAGCCACAGCAATGTTCTGGATGCAGTGGGCATAGCCCCTGGCATACCAACTGTTTCTGTATCTAGTACGTTACCTTTCAGAATATTATGATTCTATCCATCCCATAATGGATTAAACTTCTTAGTGGTTATGCCTAAATGCCACCATTTTTTTGGAGTGGGGGGTACCAGGGTTGGAATTCAGGGGCACTTGACTTAGGCACAGTGGCTCAGAAGGCTGCGGCAGTAGGATCTAGAATTCAAAGCCAGTCTCCACAAAAGTGAGTAACTAAGCAACTCAATGAGACCCTGTCTCCAAATAAAATACAAAATAGGGCTGGGGATGTGGCTCAGAATTCCATCCCCGATACTCCCTGTCCCCCCAAAATGATGGCATTTAGGCATAACCATTAGGCATAACCATCTTCTTTCCCAGATCTGTTCCAGGCTGGATGCTTGGGGTGTGAGTGTGTGTACGTGTGTGTGTGTGTGTGTGTGTGTTTACGCACATGGGCACGTGGGGTGGGGTGAGGGAGTGTTTGTGTTTGGTTTTAGGAGCATTCATACTGAGCAACATCCCTAGCCTTATTTATTTTGAAATAAGTTCTTGCAAAGTTGTTTTGACTGGTCTCAAACTTGCAATCCTTCAACCTCCCCCTCCTAAATTCCTGGGATTACAGATGTACCATTTTGCTCAGCTGTTTTTATGTTTTTGAGGTGCTAGGGATTCCAGGCTTAATGCTTTGAATGCACACTTTTAGACTCTGGTTGAACTAGGCTGGGGAGGAAAGGGAAAACCTAACTAAGGCTGATTTCTTTTTTCCTGGTTGCATGGTGTGCTTAACATTTGAAGGAAAAAGAGATTCATAGCAGAAATGCTTCAAACTTCAACAAATTATATGACATCCAAAGGCTGTGGTAACATATTAAAATATTTAATTGTGTGCATAAGCAACTTCTATTGAAATAGCCTTGTTGCTTCAAGAAGCAAAAATAGTCAAACCTTTTGTGAAATACTGTAGTATTCTATGGTAGTATTATTTTTACAAGCCTCTATTTTAACTGAATTCTACTATATTCACTCCCTGTGTCATCAAAGAGTCCTTAATTATTGACTTTGAGTTAATCATAAGGGAGATTTGAGGGGGATGGTCATGGTCTAATCAGGTGATTCTTTAAACGAAACAGTAATTTAAAGTGAGGGAGAGTCTTTTGCTGGCTGTGAAGAAGCAACCTGTCATGATGTGGAAAGGACAAAGAATAGTATAGTACTTTTATTTGTGAGCCAACAAGAAAACAAAACCTCTGTCCTATAATTACAAGGAACAAATGTTGGCAGCAATCTCAAAGAATTTAGAGGAGGATCCTAAACTCCACATGAGATTGTGGCTCTAGTCCACCTGGATTTCAGCTTTGAAAGACCTGAGCAAGCAACCTGATTACAAGTCAGCCTGGTCTGCTGAAACTGTGTAAGGATGAGCAGATGTGTCAACAAAGTGTTAAATTTGTGACTGTTTATTACACAGGATTAAAAAACAAATATACTGCTGCATAGTTTTACAATAAATTCAAATGATATTTTATGCCATTTTGGAACTGAGTATAAATTCTTGGTTTCATGTCCTTCAGTTTGGCCAACTTTAACTGGAACTAAGAAGTTAAATGAAAGATTATTCCATGTCTAATCACACTCTTTAATTGAAAATTAATTCTGCAATTTGAAGCCAGGGATGTTTGAATTATTTTTAACAACTTTCTGAATTTCTTACAAAGTGATTTTAGAGAGTTCATTTCAATTTCTTTCTTTAATAGCTATTGTTCTAAAATGTGTAGGAAAAGCTTCATAGATCATATGTTTTATGTTTGCTAAATACCAGAGCATATTTCTGAACTGTCTAGTTTTGCTAGACACCAGGAATTTCAGGACATTTCATATATTAGAAAAAGTCCTTTTGCAATACCTTTCATTTACTAAACCTGTGTAAATCAGAATCAGTGGAAGGTTAAAAAGACCAAGATGTATGTCTCTTCTTGATGGGTGAATAGCACAGAGCTATTTCAAACTAGATCCTACATATTTTCAGAGGGGCACTGAAGGCAGTAAAACTAATTAATGCCTGGCCATGTAAGAAGATTAATTCCTACCCTTCTAATGACTTTTTGTCTTTGAAGCTTTTTGTTTTGCTGTGTGTGCCTATTGTCAGTACTTAACTTTTTCACAAGATATTATTATATTTTTCATTTTCAAAGCTGGATTTTATTTTTATGACTCTCCCAGAAAAAGGCTGTAAGACAAGATGAATTTATAAGAGTGTTGAATATTTTTATGTGATTCAAAAAAGGAATGTACTGGAAATGTAATAGCAGCACTTCTATATCTGTTACTGTGACTTTAATTTAAAACTTTCATTTTTGTAAACAATCCAGGTTTGGTGCCACCAAGGTGGTAGTACCTTACCTGGTGGAAATGATTCTCATCCTGAATGGGTACTCTTGATGTGTTTTACTGCTACTGTGATTGGGACTGCCAGTGAGTTATTTCCTTTTCGTAATGCCACCTGATCTTCTTGCAAGTGTCTTTCTTTCAAAAGGCACTTACATTTAACACCCTTCAAAATGATTTTGCCCCTTTGGTAACTTAAAAGTAAATGTTTGAAATAAAGGAAGAGAAAGAAAATTGCTTAAATAGTGAGCATTGGATTGTATGTGATCGAGCTTGACGATATGACAGCTGATTAGCTCTGATGTTTTTTAAGCATTTGGGAAAAGTTATGATAGTTCAGATTGCTTTGATGATCTGTTGCTTTAAGTCAACAATAGTGTGTCTTCAAAAAATATCTTTTCCCCTTGGCTTCTTATTGTCTTATATTCTTAAGCGACACATGAAAGACTGATTTGTAATTTCATAAGCAGCAAGGGTCTTTAAAAGAAATTGATTAAACATTTCTTTTCCTTCCTCTCTCCTAAAGCCCATTTCTCCACAAAAGCTCTCAGAAATGGAATAATGTTGGGGCTGCCAGTGGGTTCCATTAGTTGGACTGCATCTTGAGGTTTCCTAACGAGGCTAGGCAGTGTTTGCTGTCATTACTGATGATTTGAAAGAATGCTTTAATTATCTCTCTTCATTGATTGTGGTTGCTTTCCTTATGGCTCCAGCAGTAGCTATGTTGTACAGTATTTTTCGTTGGGAGGTTTTCTGTTGTAAATTTGCCTGTTTCCTTGACATTTTGTTGTTGATAGTCATTCTTCTTTGGAAGAAAAATAAAGTAACTTAGCTTCTCTGTTTTTCATTTTGGGGAGGATGATTTATAGATCTTTATGTTTAGTTAAACACCTTCCTTTCCCAATAACCAACATACCGCAAAGACTGATAAATTTCTCTTTAATGAGGAACATCACAGTCTTGGATCTCATCTAAGTTCATCTTCTAATGGCAATGTTCAATTTTATTTGGAATTTAGGCTACTTTTATTTGTAAATATTTGTATTATTATATCCAGCCTAATGTTTTGTCATATGAACACTTTGGTGGAGATTTTTGATGCTCATTTGTTTTTTCTACATGAGTTTCTTTGTGGTTATTTTGCTTGTGTGTAACTCAGTCATTTTTACAGAGAGCTGAAGTCTCTTAAGCATGCACCACATGGAAGTCACCCAAAGCTTTGGCCAACATTCTGATCCAATGCCCTTGGCTGAACAGATGGTTCACTGGCGTCCCACTAGATACATTTCACTGGGGATCACAACTTCTCCCCTGATAGAGACAGACCAGAGTCAGCAAGCTTGGCTCTTCCATTCCTGGTTGTGTGACCCTGAGTAAGTCACTTTCACTTCAGGGTCACACAACCAGGAATGGAAGAGCCAAGCTCGATGACTCTGCAAAATGTGCATCACATTCCCTCTCAGGCCTCTTGTAAAGATTAAACAAGCTTAATGTAAATAAAATGTAGGACATGTAACATAACACATATCATATATGTAAAAATGGTTCATAGGGCATAAACCCTCAAATGTGTATTGCTCTCAGGAGTGGGTTCTTTTTTAATTTTCTTATGCATTCATGAAAACAGTAACTACAACCATCATATTCAACTTCATAGAAGTTGCCAAATGCACAGCTGAATGGTGGTTTCTTGCCTGCTTTAGGTCTCTTGATAGAATAGATGAAAAATAATTATAATGTGGCAGTTTCTGTGAGTATTTCGAGCTTTGTAACCACAATAAATTTATTTATGGTGTCACTGATGTATTTTACATGTGGAGTGTTCTCCAAAGGCCCAGGTGCTAAAGGCTTGGTCAGAGCTCATGGTGCTATTGGGAGTGGGTGGAACCTTCTTTAGGAGGTGGGGTCTGGTGAAAGAAGATAAGTCATTGGGGGTTGTCCTTCAAGGGAAGATTGGGATTCTTATTCCATTTTGTCTCCCTTTTTGCTTCCCAGTGCCATGAGATGAGCAACTGTACTCCATCATGTGCTCCCACTATGATGTACTGTACCACCACAGCCCAAAACAACAGGGCCAAGGGACCATGGACTAGAAGCTCTGAAACTGTGAGCCAAAATAAACTTATACCCTTTTAAACTAATTATCTCAGGTAATTTGCCACAGTATGGGAAGCTAACAATCATACTTTTCTTTAGAATGAATTTAATACTGAAGGTGTATGGAGCTATCATTATGCTCTTTAATCTCCCAAAAGAAAGGGAATGGTTAGAACTTATTTATGTATTTATTTATGATTATTTCTCTGAAACTTCTTTTTTTGTAATTCTTTGTTTTCAATACCTTTATTTTATTTATTTATTTTTATGTGGTGCAGAGGATCATACCCAGTGCCTCACATGTGCAAGGCAAGAGCTCTGCCACTGAGCCACAGTCCCAGCCTCTCTCTGAAAGTTCTTTTAATAAACTGTGAACAATGGAGATGGTGACATCTGAAGAATGAATGCCAGGAACTAATTAAATAATGAATTACCAAATAAATTATAAATTAAAATTTCATCACACTAAATTACATTTAGTCTTATAGGATACTTAGGATTCCTCAAGTTTTTATTGTTTAATGATAAGTACCCATGCATTATACTCCTTGCCACTTCCTTTCAAAATGAATGAGAATCAAGAAATGATTTGAGGCATGTTTACGTAAGAGAGGGAATATGTCTGAAAAGAAGGAAGGGTTTGTGGGGAAAGAGAAGTGGATTTCTTTTCTGAAACAGTGACCTCCAAAGGGGGCACATGGGGTAGAGCAGGAAGGAGGGGCTTCACAGGCCTAATACTTCCCCAATGGGTAAAAATGACGTGCACCCAGGTCAATTTATTAGCGAGCAATGAGAGTTGAGGTGAGCAATGAGAGTTGAGGTGCTGGCTCCCCTTTCCCACCAGACTTGATGACAATTTCAATAATGTCTACATTGGTCAGAAGGCATTTTGGAAATATGTGGACTGTCCAAGAGAAATATCAGAATATAAAAAGAATTTGTTCCCTCTGCCTAGGAAACTAGAAAGTATCTTGAGAATAGGAAATGGGGGTGGTGAGGAAGCAGGTGGTGTCAGATTCTAGTCAGCCAAGCGCTGCCAATTCTTGTCTTCAATATGGCCTCAGAGCACAAGGGGTGATTAAAAACCAAATTAAAATCTGTAAGCCTTTAAAGAATACGCTAATTCATTATGTCTGGGTGCAAACGTCTTAAAATGTGGAAAGATCCTTGTTCTTTCAAGCTCCTTTTCAAACAAAAGAGATAGAGGGAATTTCTATCATGACAAACCTAGAAATAACTCTTGTTTATTTGGACAAAGGAAGCAATGGGCATCTCGTTACCCTCACATTCAAGTCCGAGCTGAGGCCAAGCTGGAGAGCTCCAGGCCGTGTCCTCTGTGGGATGCTTTCTGCTAGTAGAAACGCAAAGCATCATTTTTCATTATTTAAAGCCATCTGAAGAGAGTCAGTGTATTTTTCATCCATGTCCACCTGCTGCCCGAACTGTTTTGCCAATCACAGTGCCCTGCCAAGGTGGACACTCAATCAAAGAGCAGGCAGAACACAGTGAGAAGAGAAGTGCAGAAATGGAGCAGTTACCCAGATCTAACCATTCCCTCAATACCTTTGTTTTTGCAACTGTAAGAGTAGTTTGTATTTTCAGAAGTAAAAGAACTTGGAAGCAAGAATCCCATTTGTTTGGGTTACCATGCCAAAACAAGGCGTGGAGTATGGTCTCCAGTTTTCCAACCCCTTACTTTGGTCTTTAGTTACTTTGGTGAGAATGTGCCAGAAGGACCTACTCCCGTTTTTATGCCTGTCAATGCAAGAAGAGGTGGTGACATTGGTCTTTTTAGATCTCCTAGTCACCTCATGATTGTTGGATCATCATAGTTCTTTGTCCTACATAGGAAGTGAGAGGGGAAATGGGAGGGAGCCCTGTTTCTAGAAGTTGGTGAGATACCAGTTGCCTGCCTCTGCCCTGCTGACTGGGGCAAGGGGAGTTTGTAGCTTTATTCTTCTCTTCTCTTGGTGTCAAAGATGGGAGTCATATTATAAGTTGGTCAGCTCCTAGTCAGGACTGTGCTGAAATCTGGGTAGGAATAGTCCTAGTACATTCATTGTTGTGGTTATTAATTCTCAGAACTTCCAGAGTTGAAATTTATAAGTGTTGTAGTTTTTGTAATTTTATCTATCTCCTCTAAAATGTATCTATTAAATTCTGTTGACTCACTTCATGTTTGTCCTGTAACTTCTGGTCTTCTGGTCTTAAATGCATTTGATGCATTAAAGAATATTCCAAAAGTGAGCTTTCAATAATTTCATCTTTACCTAACTTTCTTAGAGTAATGTATTGTTATATTAAAAATTAACATAGCCTCTAAGAAAGAATATAAATAGTTTATTTTTAAAAATTTAAATGTATTTTTAAGTGTTTATTTTTTTAGCTTTTAGGTGGACATGATATCTTTATTTTACATTTATGTGGTGATGAGGATCAAACCCAGTGCCTCGTGCATTCTAGGCGAGTGCTCTACCACTGAGCCACAACCCCAGCCCTAAATAGTTTAATTTTTGATTCTTCTTCGAAGAGTAGAAAAAATTTAACATTTGTTGTAACCCACAAAAATGATTTTTTAATAAGTTAGGAATTTTCAAAAGCTGTTCCACCCCAACACTTTCCCCAGCAGTTTCAAAGATAGATATATAATTATATGCCATATAACAAGAGTTTGGGTAACTCAGCTTGCATATGTCAGAGTGGCCCTCACAAAATTATAATGGAGGTGAAAAATCCCTTTCATTCAGTGACATTGTAACCATCAGAATGTCATAGTGTGCATGTGTTTGTGGTGATGCTGGATGATGTATACACAATACTTGATAATGAAGGACTGTTACTGGTATATGTATTTTAATCATTAGAGTATATTCTTTCTTTTCTTTTTTTCTCCTTCCTCCTTCCCTCCTTTTCTTTCTTTTTTCCTCCCTCCCTTCTTCTCTTCCTTTCTGCCTTTCTTCTTAGTAATTGAAACCTGGGTCTCTCTACCACTGAGCTATATCCCTATTCCTTTCTATTTTTATTCTGAGACAGGATCTTGCTAAGTTACTGAGCTTGATTTTTAATTTGTGAGCCTCCTGCCTCAGCCTCCTGAGTAACTGGGATTATAGGCATGCATCACTGTGCCTGGTTAGAGTATATTCTTTCTAACTTATGAAAAGAATTTACTGTTATACTGTATGCCATGTAACAATCGCAGCAGCCCCATATATTTCATGTTCACTATGTCTATTGATTGCATAAGAGGCCATGTTCAGGGATTGAACTAAATACCATCTAGGTGGGTCTGAATACACCGTATGATGTTCCACAATGACAAAATCTCTGAATGAAGCATTTTTTTTTCAGAATGTATTATGATTGTCCAGCAATGCACCACCATATTATGTTTTTTGTTAGCAATAAGGAATTCTTTTAGCCCTGCCAAGGAGCTAATTCAATAGTCCTAACTAGAGGGCACATAATGATTGTGTCTGATGGTACAGCTTTCTCAAAAGGCAATTATACTAATCATCCTTGTTATCAGAGCTCTGATTTTGTTTAGTTGTTGGGGAACCCATATATTTTTTTGGAGTGAAATAGATACTGAGTCAACATGTATTTGTTTCTATATTGGACATGTCATAAAATTCTGACCAATTGCAGGTGAGAGGAAGTTTCTCAGAAAAGTTGTCTTCACTCCAAAAATATTAATTTTTTGTTGCTGTTGTTTTGCATTTAGATTTTGTTATGTAGGAACACAACTGGAGATGTCTTAGGTATCACAATAAAAGGAGAAACAGTGTCAAAACAGTGTTCGTGGCACTAAAATGCTGATATAAATAATCTGTATGTTGTGACTTCTTACTACACGAAATAATAAGCTTATATGGTTTGGTGCAAAAACTTTTCAAAAGCTTTACTGAGGCATATTTAATATAGAATAAGTTAGATAAATTTTGACAAATGTACCTAACCTATTAAATCACCATTATCAATGCAGTGAGCATTCTTTGTCACCCTGACCCATTTTTACTCTTCCTTGAATAAAAGACATCTTTAATTCTTTTATTAAAATATTCTTTATTCATCTTGTCTTATCAGACTGACTATAGCATCTAGTGCAGTGCTGAACAGAAGTGACTAGAGCTCATGTTTGCCTTTTCCCATCTTTACTTTCAGTTTAAATAAGTAAGTACAACTTGAATTACAGAAACTTTTTTTTTTTTTAGAAACTTTATACTAATTAATGTTTGAATGTTTAACATACTTGCATTTCTGGAGCAAACTTAACTTGTTCATGAGGACTTTTTCTTTTTATATAATGATGAGTTTAACTTGACAAAATTTTAGTAAGAATTTTCTGTATATTTTCATATTCCCTAGCTTTATTTTCTTGCAAGGTCTTTATCTGGTTTTGGTATAAAAGGAAGGCTGACATCATAGACTGCATTGGTGAGAATCATCACCACTGTCATCTACATGAAGAAAATCATTTTGCAGTTTTATTACTTATAATTTTATTTGTTTTGCTATGACCTTTAATATTTCCTTTATTCTGCTTCCTTTGGTTCCAGTTTGATCTTTTTTTTTCTAATTTCTTTTGAGGAAAGCTAAAATAATTGAGATTGCTCTTTCCTAATATAAGAATTTTAATTCTGTTTATGCTTTATCTATATCCCACAATTTTTTGTTTTATATTTTTTATTTGTGTACCCTACAAATAAAAAATATTTAGCTATATCCCACAAGTTTAGTAATGGTTTTAGTAATGCTTTAGTTATATCCCACAATTTTTTGTTTTATATTTTTTATTTGTGTATTCTACAAATTTTGATATTTTATGTTTTTTTAAATTTTCATTCATTTCAATATACTAAGTGGACATTTGAAAATGTGAGATTTTGTTTAAAATATTTGAGGATTTCCACTTATATTTCTGTTATTGATTTAAAATTACATTCTACTGTGACCAGATAGCATAATTTGTCTGATTTAATTTTTAAGTGTATTCAAACATGCTAAAACATAAAGTGTAAACACCATAGAACATGATCTATCTGTATAAAAGCCCTGTATGCACTTGAAAAGAATATGTTTTCTCTTGTTGTGTAGAGTGCTTCTTAAACATTTTTTTTCAGGGAAGAGGAAAAGTCCTGTGTGTTATTTCATCTTGACTAGAAGATATAGTCATATGAGCCAATTTTGGTTATATATTTGCTATTTTTATTTGCTGATAAAAATATTTATAAACAGTGACTTGAGGAAAACCATGTAACCTTGGAAAAGTTTTGGTTAATAAACAGTATTTAGGTATTTATTTAAGTAGGTTTCTTATATATATTTTTCTCTGTCATAATTGAGGGGTAGGAATAGCCACAATTTACTGTGAAAATTGCTATATTTAAATGTATCTAGTGGTTCTCTGTATTATATTTGTAAACAGGAAAACGAGGTAGTTTTTCACAACTGACTCTGTATAAGTAAATGTTAGTAGAGTTTGCAAACTCATCACCCATTGGAACATCTGGCTGGTAGGTATGTTTTATTTGGTCCCGACTGTTTTTGTCCTTGCAATATCCTAAAATGATGTAAACACTGCCATCATTGAAAAATCTAGGAAAAGAATATATTGGAGAACTTAAACAGGAGGCTAGATTTTCTTCACTCTTTTTCTTTTTTTATTGGTTCATTTTAGTTATACATGACAATAGAATCCATTTTGACATAATTATAAAAGCATGAAATATATCTTGTTCTAATTCAATCCCTAGTACTTCTCTTTCCCCTCCCCTCTCCCTGTCCCCTACTCCCTTCCTTCTACTCTATTTATCTTTCTGCCATTTACCCAGTTATTTTTAAAATTAATTTCTTGTGAAGGTACATGATGATGAGATTCACTGAGATATATTTGTGTGTGTATATATATATATATAATATATATATATATACACATACATACATAGGAATATATATACATACATACATAGGAAAGTTATGTCAGATTCATACCACTGTCTTTCCTTTGCCCGTCCCTCCTCCCTTCCCTTCATTTGCCTTTGTCTACTCCACTGAACTTATATTCTTCCTTCCTTCCTTCCTTCCTTCCTTCCTTTCTCTCTCTCTCTCTCTCTCTCTCTCTCTCTCTCTCTCTTTCTTTCTCTATCCACTTATTGTGATTATCTTCCTCACATCAGAGAAAACATTTGACTTTTGTTTGTTGGGGAGTTTGGCTTATTTCACTTAGCATGATAGTGTCCAGATACATCCATTTACCAGCAAATGTCATAGAATCTTTGCATATTTACATCGAGTATTGTAGCAAAGCCAGGAAGGTATGGAGCTGAGTGGAGCTTGCATTCATCCTTTGGCTTACCAGTCTCCATCCTGCACTGTAGTCTTATACCCAGCACCTTTCACTCATGTACATCATTGGCCTTCATGATTAGCAAAGATGTGAGTTTGAATTTTTTTTCTGATACAGGAGTTACCTTTGGATCCAATTCCTCTTCTCATCTCTTTCTAAATTAGTTCTAAAATGGGAAAAACCACTGAATTGTCAAGTAAGATAATCCAAAATTTTGATTTTGTTCTCTACCTCCTTAACAAATATGTCTTTTCTCTTTTTCATTTGCCTTTTGTCCACCATTTTGGTGAAAAGGGGCATGACATAGTTTGTCTTATAATTTTTGAGGCATCATTTGTTTAAATAAGCTGACATCTTTTGAGCCTCCTTTGACTGACTCATTATAGAATCTGTCTGGGTTTAATGATGATCAAGACTAAGTACCGCTTAGTTTTCCTTACATAGGAGGGAAACTTCATAGTACTATGATAATCCAGAGCTGGTTTCTTGCTAATGTTATAATTTTTGTTTATATGTTTGATGTTAGGGATTTGTTTGTAATGGATGATTCTTTGCTGTGGCCAACTCTGGTTGGTCTATAGTTTTAATGCCATCTTGGAATTAAGAGATAACGGAACTCCAGTTTTCTTTTTGTTTTGTTTTTTGCTTACTTGGTTATAATATTCTTGACTTAAATGAATCTTGTAAAATGCAATAAGGAAAGTCAAAGTTGCAAATTTCAAATCTCATTTTGTTGATATGCACTTTAATCTGAGAAAGGTATTTCACAGAAAACATATGGCCTTCTTTTTTTAGTCTTCAAAACCTCCAACATTTTTCCAAAACTCTAAAACATATGCGTATGAATTATATTGCATTTCCTGAATTTAGGTAGCAGCATATAAGACAATAAGTCTTAACTAACAAATGATGAATGTTAGCTACCAGTCAAAGACTACTTGTTATTTCATTTAATCTTTACAACTCCCTTTAAGGTATCTACTATGATTATTTTATTTTACAGATTATGGAACTAGGACAGAGCTAGATTAATTTGTCCAAAGACACAAAATCACTGGTATCTGAATTCAAGCCCAGGGACACTGTTTCCAATGTGTATGTGTCGTATGTTACACTCTAGTTCCTTCATAAGGAATTTAGGTGATGAATTTCAATTGATAAAACCCAGATATTTAAAGTTGAGTCATTGTAGACAGACAGGGAAAACATCTGCAAATAGTATTTAAGCTCTCACACAAAGAAGTTGTCAGTTCAGAAATGGCATCAATCCTGTTGACTCAGAAATCAAATGGCAGAGAACTAAGAAGATGAAATGAGATAAGGAATCAGGTTAGAACTAGCATAGATTTCTCAGAGATCACTCTTGGGGACATGTGCAAAGTCTCTTGGCTCCTTTAGCTTTCTTCTACCAGTGGTGCCATCTGCCAAGATGGGTCATTGTCTTTCTGATCATCCATGGCTTCTCTTGGAAGCATGAGGGACATGTCCCTTCCAATGACCCTCTTTGCAGAATGTGCAGTGGTGACTTTATCTTCTTTAGAATCCTCTTAATCTCCCTGATTAGCAGATCAGGTCACTCACCAGAGTTGCTGGGCCCAGAGAGGGGTCCTGTCATTTTCTGGGTCCTGGCTAACCTTAGAGACAAGGGCCAAAATGTTGGCTGGTTTTTTTCTTGGTCCTTTTACTTTCTTGACCTTGGTCTCCAAAGTTTTATTTTTAAACACCCAGTAAGCCAGTTTTAACCAACTTGGCCTTAAATACCTGGCATGAGAGTATAGCCAAAGTAGAGCCCTACAATGGACATATAAAAGGAAAACCAATTTTTTAAAAATGTAACTTAAGAGGTACACTTGTGTCAGCCCTACCAACAGTAAGTGAAGCTGGAGGCTATAAAGGAAGGGTTCTTGTGTGTGAGTGCCTAATAATGATCACAAAGGACTCTAGAGTCACAAGTTTGCCTGAGTTAATTTGAGGCTTATCTCATAGACCTACAAATCTTCCTAACCTCCTACATTGATAAACTCAATCTTTTGTTCATTGATATGATGATGAGTTACTAGCTTCATGATTTTTAGAGACTGGCTACAATACTAATTGCTTTAGTGCTAATTAATTACAAAACTAATGCTTATTGTTTATTTTTATCTTAGCAGGATCCCTGCTGCACGTATGCCTTGTCCAGTCACCTGCCATCTGCCACTCTGGACCTCTGGACTGCTCTGATGCTGAATGCCCTCAACTGTCCATGCTCCACTTGACAAAGAAAAGGACTTTGGGTTACTTCCTGCAACTTCACCCTTTTTCAGCATGAAGCAGCTTGGAGACGTCTTTGCTCATTTTTCCATAGAAATGGAATGTAGAAAGTGGCAGTGGGGAAATGTCACAGTGGTCCACTTGATGCTTTGAATACAGCCCTTGCTGCTCTGCCACTGCAACTTATTTTTAAAATGAACATGTTTCTTTCTCTTCCTCTCTCCCTGCTCCTCCTTAATCTCAGGGGAAACAGGATTTCCTTTCTTTCCCATTTTAGGCAGATTTATTTGTCCTAGAATACCCACCCATCATAGGAAAGAAGTAATCCAAACTTTAGGGATGGTGCCAGAAGATCTCAGAAATGACTATTTTCCAAATTAACAAGTGAATTACAATTCCAACAGAGGACACGTGGAATGGAGCCTTTGAATCACCTCTTTAAAAGCCCCCTGTTCCTGCTGATAGGCAGAATCACAGTCTCTGGGACAGGAGTTCCCTGTGTTTCTTCTTTGCTAGCAAAGCAATAAAATTTCTTTTTCCTTAGCCACCTCCTTGCGTTTTCCACAGTACAACACTCTGGTTATATTTCTATGCCCACTGTAGATTGTCTATGGGGGTGTAGAATGTAACAAGAATGTGTGTAAGTATGCATGTGTTCACACACATATTGAACACTTTTCATATACATGTTCTATAAATTGTACAATCATTCTGATAAGTGTTTAGTTGTTTTTTGACCTTATGATGTCATGACATAAAATAGCACAAAATAAGGCAAAGTTAAAACTTCAGATATTGCTTAGGAAACACACCTGAACCTGAATGGTTTCGGTAACACTTTCAGAACCATGGGAACTGTAGAATGGCAGAGTGAAGGGCAGAATAATGATCCTCCCGCAATGTCCACATTTTAATCCCTGGAGACAGTGAACACGTACTTTATATGTGAAAGCAACTTTGAAGTTGTGGTTAAGAACCTTGACATGGGAGAAATTGGAGTGCACCTAATGTGATCAAAAGAGTTGGAAAATGATGGAAGCAGAATCAGAGAGAGAGATTTGAAGGTGCTGTTCTTCTTTGAAGATTACTGACTTTGAAATGGAGGAACGGGTCATGAGTGAAGGAATGCAGTGGCTGGAAAAGACAAGAATACAGTGTCTCTTCTGGATTCTCCGGAAGAAATGCAGTACGGCTGACACCTTGGTTTTGGCTCAGTGAAACCCATTCGGGACTTCTGACCTCCAGAAGTATAAAATCATTAACGTGTATTGTTTTAAGCCATTAAGTTGTGGTAATTCATATTACCACCCTTAATAGGAAACTAATAAGAGTTTAATCACCTGGGGATGGCAGTTTCTGAGAGGTGACCTGGCTGTTGGCTTGCCACCCAGGATGGCAGTAGGAGGGAGGGGGTTGGAAGACTGAAAGTGGTAGAAAGGCTACATGTGTGGCATTCACAACTGAGTTTGCTTCCAAATTCACAAGTGCGTTATGATGTTGTCCCCAACAGCACACAAAAAAGTCATATTTGAGGTTTAATTCTGATAAGATATAAAAAGCATTTGGGATAGAAATGATAGTGTGCTGACAGTTATCAACAAGTTATTCATAGTAGGCTATTTGCTGTGAAGTCTTTTCCACTGCTCACAACTTGTTTTGGAATCCTTCTGTGTCTAACACTTGGGGGTGCATTTCTCTGCACACAGAACTAAAAATTTTAGTCTCTGAGTGTTGGTTCTCTACACATGCATAGTGATCATTCATTGAGTGACAGCTCCTTTTCAAACATTATTTCTGTTAATCCAGGCAATATTTCTATGAGTGAGGAGTCATCAATACCATTGCAAAGTGAGGGAGTTGACCCAGGGAGGTTAAATGACTGCTCAGTGTCACACAGACAAGAAAATGGGGAAAGCCTGGTCTGAACACTGATCTAAATTCTTTTCTGGTCACCAGGCCACCTTCTTGCAATCTGGGTAACCAAAGAGGTACTGCTTTGGCAGTATTGAACTATGAATAATTTGTGACTCAAATTGATACTAAATCAAAAAAATACCGGAGGTATTTTTCCAATTTCCCCTCTATACTAAAGGGAAAGCTGGATTTTCCTTTACCTTACTCATTTTAAGTTCTCACCTTGAATCACTTGTATAATTCTGTAGAGTCAACAAGTCATTTTAACTCTCTACTCTATTCTAAAGAAACTTTCTTTTTGTTTGGAATTTTCTGCCCAAGTAATTGTTGAGCTCTATTGTGAAAAGAAACATTTTCATTTTTTGTCATTTACCAGAGCCTCTCATTTGAAAATTTTGTTTGCTGCCACCAGCAAATAGCTCATGACTTTCCTTTAGAAAAATATTATTTTGGTGGAAAGTCCACCAAAACCAATTTTAATCATATTTGATAGATTTGCTTTGATAAGAAACCATTTTCTATTTAGTCCTTAATAATATTTTTAAAAAAATCACATTGATTGTTTCAAATTTAAGAAAAGAAACCAACCAAAAAATTTTCTTTTTTCCACAGGTAAAAAAATAGAAAAAAATCCAAAATTTACAAGGTGTATTTTTAAGCATTGAACACTCATAAATAATCTTCGTAAGATATTTAAAAATTCTAATGTATGTCATTTGTATCATACAACAAATAGAGCAATCTCTTTTTAGTTGCTATTCAAAATAAATTTGTGTTTTGTGATTCAATTTCAAATTTCAGTTTGATTCTGAAATATATTACAAGTCTTTAAGTCTTAATAATCTCCATCTTGTAAATGTTTTCAGTACAGACTTATAAGAGTCCTTGGATAATGAAAACACAGGGATTTGGGGTTCTACCATTAACAATATATGTGGAAATTGCAAGGTGTTTTAGAATCTATATGTAAATAAGTCTTATTTACATTGATGGCTTTATCAGATTAAGGAGACTCCTGAGAAATAAAGTATAATATTCAAACAAAATTTAATAGTTTATAATCTTAAAGGCTTTAAGATGCTTGATATTAGGACAGAATTCAAAGATACATTTTGTAAAGTTCTTTGCTTTAATAATTTTTGAAACTATGTTCCCCAAGGCAAGGATTGTTAAGACAGATTAAGTGTGAGTAATTTCTCTTACGAATTTACTGTTAAATATGTTTTTGACATAATAGGAGAATAGAAATATTTAACATTATAAAGTAAATGTAGGCTTGACTGACATATTTAAAACTTGCAATTAATTAAGAATAATTATAGGAACATGACATATTTTGTAAATATTAATTTCATTGATCACATATTTCTCTTAACCTTAAATATGGTTAGTTAGATCATTTGCAGGTTTGTTATATATTTTATGATTATGATAAAGAAAACTACAATACCAAGAGTTTTATTCAGAAGCTATATGTAATAATTTAATTTCATCTTTTTGAACATATTTTAATTTTAGCCAAAGATGAGAAACAAAAAATTCTAGTCCTGGAATTCTAGATTTTAGAAATTTTCATGATCTTGGAAGAAACATTATTTGTTATTTTTCCTGAACAAAATTTTTAATAAAATGCTTTTAAAAAACCCTATCTGGCAGGAATGGTGGCTTTAATTTTTTTAAGAGAGAGAGAGAGAGAGAGAGAGAGAGAATTTAATTTTTTTTTTTTTTTTTAGTTTTCGGCGGACACAACATCTTTGTTTGTGGTGCTGAGGTTCGAACCCAGCGCTGCGCATGCCAGGCAGGTGCGCTACCACTTGAGCCACATCCCCACCCCCAAGTGGTGGCTTTAATTTTAAATATTCCACAATCTGAAGTTATTAGCAGAAGAAAGATGTAGGTCATAAAGAATACACATATGTGTGCATACACATGCACATACACAGATACCCACCCACCCATACACACACATATTTACACACTCAGTATAGAATATATGTCTTTAGTTGACATGTAAACTCTACTTTTATAAGAAATCAATCATTTTGATCTTGTATTTGCTATTGTTCAGTCATTTATTTTGAATTGCTGTTCTTGGAGTTTTAAACTCATGAAATCACTTATGCATCTTTTGATCCTTAGAAGATAAATAACTTATAAATCATGCCAAACTTAAACAGAACAACAATTTATCAATTCTAAAAGTATCTTTAAAATTGGGGAATTATGAAATATATATAAGGACTGGTCAAGCATAAATATGAAAGTTCCATAAGGACAAGGTGTCTGTCCACTCTGGTTAGAATTCATATTTTGTGAATATGAATTCTACTGAGGGCTCATTCAGTCCAGCTTTCTGTTTCTGCCTGATTTGGGGCAAATTATTTAACCTGTGAATCACATTTTTCTTATCAGGAAAATGGGGTTAATAATAGCTAATTAGAGACACCATCTTAATATCTTTAAGGACTTAATAAAACAGTTTGCTTATAGAAAATATCAGAAATGTTAATTACTATTGTGTGGAAAAGCAGTATAAGATATATAAAATTAGCTATGTTCTTTGGGATCAGAGGTGGGATGAACGTGGAAATTGTCTTTGAATCAGCCCGTGGTTTTCACAGTACATGAAGTTTCTGGAAAATGTCTTTTCTTTCTGTTGCTTCTATAAGTGCAGAGAAAGGTTGCCCTTCAGAAGCAGTATCACTAAAGTTTTTAAATGGTAGAATTTGATGCTGTAGAAATACCAATGTTTGTAACACTTACACCTTCCTTCAAATAGGAAGCACTCTTCATAAATTCATGTAGAATGAGAACATAAGAGGAATTTGGCAATTGTTGCCCTCATCCTGGATTCAAGCCAATATTTTCAGATTGGAATACTCTGGAGAGTTTTTGAGAACACCAATACCAATGGTCCACCTTGAAATATTATAATTTAATTAGTCCAGGAGGAGTACTAGGGGCTGGGATGTTTTCAGCCATCCTGACTAACTCTAATGAGCAGCCAGAAATGAGTATAACTGTTCTGTATTAGTCTTCATTTAGCTATAAAGGCTCTGCAACTTAATGCATTTAATTATTTGAATTCAATTGTTTTACCATCATTACTTTCAAGAACTAAAGCATATCATTCACGTTGTGACTCAGCTATTCCTATACATGTTTTACACATACTGACCAGTGCAATTCAATTCTCATAACAAAACTTTGGTAGGCACTGCTAATTTCCCTATTTTACACATGACAAAACTGGACCTTAGGATTTTGGGGAGTTGGCCCAGGACACACAGACCCAGTTATTATCCTCTCATTCTTAAGTCTAACTTTCAAAATCTTCATTATGTCAATTTAGTGATACCCCTCACTTTAGATGGTCGTATGGCTGTGAGCTAAAAGAAATTTCCATTCAAGGAGGACAAAAAAGAAAATTACTAACGTGTATATTAAAAAGTCATATTGATATAAATCATTAAGCCGCAATCTTATTTTGAAGAAAGATCAGATTTCAAAGTCCAATGACCATACAATGAAAATAACTGTGGAATGTAACTAGCATTCAGAATACTTCAAGCAGTGAATGGAGAGTCTTATATTACACCAAGAAAAACATTACTAGTAAATTAAATTGTAAACTACCAGTAACATTCAGAAACTGATTTTATTTTTATTGCAGTACAAATTAGATTATTAAGCAGAGGTCTTGTTCAGCCATGAAATGTGGATGGGTTGTTTAATATGCATATAAATGACATTTTTAATTAAGTTTGGTGGTCATTACAATGAGTTGATTTAAAAAAACTGGTTAATGCCTTATGAGACTAAACATCATTGGCATTATTCACTTTTAAAATGCCTGCTATAACAGAAATATTACAATTGATTTCACGTTTTCTTAACCAAAGAAAGTAAAACCAGAAGAACTTTAGGTATCATTTTGTCTGTTTATTGCCTTCCAGTAGAATTAAAATTTAAAAATTTACTGAAGGAAATGGAATAAAATTTTTAACTGTTATTTTCTTCTATAATTCTATAATACCCTTTAGGCCATTTGATGAAATTAGATACAAGTATGAGATTTTTCACCTAAAAGAAATGCTAACTGCAGAAAAAAAAAGCCAAATTCTTAGCTTTTGAGTTCCATCCAGCCCAGCACAGTGGTTCTCCATGAAAGTAATTTTACTCACTGCCCCCCAACACACACACACTCCAGGGATATTTGGCCAGCTCTAGAGATACTTATGGTACCAGACCTGAGTGGGTATATCTATTGGCATCTAGTGAGGAGAAACCTGGGATGCTACTTTATACCCTAAAATGAACAAGATAGCTTTCCAAAAAAAGCCTATCTGATCCTAAAAAATCACAACAAAGCTGAGATTATAAAACCTTGATCTAGAAGTTATTTTGAAGACCTGAAGTTGACACAACACTTCTTAAACAAAGTCAGTTCAATTTTATTGAGTGTATATTATGTACCAAGTGCTCATTTAAGACTCTTATACTATATAAGTTTATTATCAGAACAATTAATTGGATGAGGTTAGTTATAATTTGCACCTTACAATCACAAATTAAGGCAATTTGCATCAATTTGTACTTATAGTATGTCATGGAGCCAGGTGTCAATCTTTAGAGGACTAATTCCAGAATTTACTTACTTAGCCACTCTGACCTACTTCTAAGACTTTCAATTATAAGAGTTTTGCCAAGAGAAGTTTTTGGAGAGAATTTGAAAAGGGATTGAAGTCCTCAGAAAATAAAGTTCCTACTATCAAAAATATTGTTGAAAAGACTGAAAAATATTATAAAAGTCAATTTCCACTCATAAAGTAGATAATTTTTGATGGCTTCAGAAAATGAAAAAATGAACAGCTAGAGGGAGATATGTTCAGGCAACTTTGATGAGTTTTAGAGTATCTGAGAACAGAAGAAACCTATATTTCATCTACCAGGATGTAGCCTCATGCAAAAACTTGTCCACTAGCTTGGTATAGCAGGACAGAGAAACCCAACTGAGAGTTGGCAAGACAGCCCCTGTGATTCCCACTCTGTAACCTCTCAAAGTGGATAATCTTGATCCCAAATTTGCATGTAAGAGTACATGTAAGTTTACTATTCTATATGGGGAAGTGTCCAGCACCTCGTTACGGATTCTTCTTCCTGCTCAGGAGGATGTAAGTCACCTAAGAAATTAAAGTCTAGAATAATTAATGGAGACCAAAGACGCAGAGTCAGAATTTGTTTTGAAGGATGGAGCACTGATAGGTTCAGCCCACACAGGAGCTGGAGCTGGACAACTAGAAAAAGGCTCCCGTGGTTTATTTAAGGGGGTACATCAAAGTCAGGGATAAAGTTTCAGGGGTGGAGTTTTGCTTCATGGTGTCTTGCTGTCAGCAGGTTGATAGGCATCTTGGCAGGTCACACCCATCTCTGAGAGGCTGTGTGGCTGGGTGGTTGTAGCAGGTCACTCCATCTCCCGTACTGTGTGGGACCAGGCAGAGATTGAATAGGGCTCAGAGTGTGTCTGAACAGTCTTAGCCAGAGGAAATGTCCACTGGAATTTCCCAGACACCAGATTTTCCTATTCACTAGGCTGCAATGCCAATGTAGTCTGCACACAGTCCATAGATTGCTCTTAAGAATTCCAAAAAGATCGTGATAGTGGCTGAGAAAATTCTGAAGACTGGGAGTTGCACTGTGGTGATGGTGAGGTGATGCCACCTATAAATGTGGGGTATGGACCACAAGAACCAAACTCCATAAAGAGGTCAGCACATCAACACTAGAAAGCAGAATGGAGAGATGTCAATGAACAAAGGTTACTTCTTATAGGGATCAGAGCTAAAACTGGGTCAGTGTGAAACCTATACCTCCTCCTCTCCCAGGTATGACATGCTAATATATCTGGCTGCCTTGGAACATGAATTTAACTCTGTTGAGAGGAAGAATGCAAGAGGATCCTGATTTTGAGAGTTTTATACTTGAAATGACGGTGCAAACCCTAATTGAGAGGAAATATTTCTTTAACACTGTAATGGAGACTTATGATGGAAATCACTTGGTGAAGGAAAATAGGTTTATATCTTTAATTTCAGAGTTTTGTATCTTTGAAATTCAAATATGATACAGATATTTATGCAAGACATAATATGAAATGGAAACTGGTAACATTTCCCAGAGAAAAAGTACTTGATCTTTTGGCTGGTGGTATTTTTCATCTTTAATCTATCACATTTTTGCATAAATAATATTTTTAAAGTAATTTTTTACATGCACCACCTAATCTGCCCCAAACTTCAGGGTTTTCTTTAGCTTACAGATAAAACCAGATTCTTAAAACCAGATTCTATGTTAACTTGCTCCTGTCTCTCCCCACTCATAGCCAAGATTCTCCTGTTTGCTCAAATAGATCTCTCAGATTCCTCACAATATCCAGACCAATTTGCCTCTTCATTTTGGATTATAACAGTAGATCCATTTATCTTCCTCTTCTTTCTGTTCATCTAATTATAAATCTATTTTGAAATCTGTATTCATGTCTCATATTTTTTTAGAGAAAGCAAGTTTTTTTATTAATTTTTTTTAAAAATTATATGACAATGGAATGCATTACAATTCTTATTACACATATAGAGCACAATTTTTCATATCTCTGGTTGTATACAAAGTATATTCACACAAATTTGTGTCCTCATACATGTACTTTGGATAATAATGTCCATCACATTTCACCATCATTTCTAACCCATACCCCCTCCCTTCCTCTCCCACCCCTCTAACCTATTTAGAGTTCTTTCTCCAAAGTCCTCATCCCTAATTCCTATGAACTCTTGTGGAAATGACAGATATCTATGCATTGGTGGGTAGACAATCTGGCTATGTGCTTTTCAAGGTTTTTGTTTGAATTACAGCAAGGTTTCAATTTTTCTATATATAATTGCTGATATTTTGAGTGACGAGTTTTCATCAAATCTAATTCTTTATGGTATCTAATTCTCTTCTTCATAGATTCATGCAATGTTCAATTTAAAAGGTTTTTCTTTCAATGCACTCATTTTTGAAATGAGTCTTGCTCAGGAATGACTTTACTTTCTCTGGAATGTGCTCTCTGAATTGGAATATATGAGTATGAGGTGCAACAAAGATAATCATGGCTTTTAATATTAAGAGACAGTCACCAGATTGATTGGATGTTACCTGGAAAGGTTCTCTCACTGTATAAAACTTACTCTGCTTTATCTAGGACAGAGAAGCAAGATTTGTATTTACTCTGGGTGGGCAATATATGGTTGAGACAATTAGTATGCAACTAATACTAAAGAGTTAATTGGAAGAATTAGGAGGAGTCCTTTTATCCAATAAAATTGGGCCATGTATTTGGCCAGTTACCCACAAAGTCATGAAATATGATATAAAAACACAGTGTTGTTCAGTGAAGAATTAAATTTACCCAAAGATAAGTCTGGCCTTTAATTTGGCACTGAAAGATGATCTCTAGTCCCCTGGGATGTCCAACCTGATAGAAATGTCTTTATTTGCCTGGGATAGGGGACAAAAGAATAAGGGTATTAGCCTGACTTCTAGGAGGGACAGAACAGAAAGTGATCAAGTTCCAATTAAAACTCTGGGCCCCAAAAGTTCACATGAGTTTCCGTGATTGCCAGTATTCTGAATTGTTATACGTAGTGCTGGGAAAGTAACTCTTCCAAGATTCTCTCATTGGGGAGAGGATAACAGGATCTCCTTGTTTGATATTCTTCCTAGACTTTTTCCTGTGTCATTTTCCTTTGGCTGATTTTCACTTGTAACTTTTCCTGGAACTAAACCATAACATGAATAAAATAGCTTTTGATGAGTTCTATGAGTTCTTCTAGTGAATTACAGAACCTAAGGATAGTTTTGGAAACCACTTTCCACTGTACACACAAACCAGTTTGCAACTGGTGTCAGTAGTGAGGATGGTCTTGTGTGGGCTATCCCCCCTCTAATTTTGCAGTTGGTTAAATTCAATGAGGTGTTCATTAGAGATAGTCATAAAATTCCAAGTCTTTCTTTCCAAGCATATTCTAATGGGTGTAGAGTATTTAGGATAAACTGTTGTTATATTAAGTAACTGGAACTTGGGGATTATTTATTTTCAGTTACTTAATATTTGTTTACTGATTATTTCTTATTTCAGTGTAACCTAGACAGCCTGACTGATGAACACAACATTAAAAAGAAACCTTTGTATTTAAATCAAAACTAGATGAGTAGTTCATTTTTCTGCACTTTGGTAGGCTTTTTCTATGAGTAAAACTCAGTGATTCCAGTTCCGTGTCATCGTTCAACCCCATAATGCATATCAATATCCAGTGCTGTAGTACAGTTAGGATCCTCTAACAAAATACCATGGATTAGATTCTTAAAAAAAAAAAAAAGACCTGAAAAACAAAATTTATTTCTCAAAGTTCTGGAGTTTAGGAGGTCCAAGATCAAGTCATTGGCAAGCTGGTGAGTGCTTGCTTCCTAATTCATAGATGGTATCTTCTGAACTAGGTCCTCACATGGTAGAAGGGAGAGGAAAGTTCTTTTTGGCTTCTGTTTATAAGGGCACTACCTCCATTCTTGAGGGCTCCACTCTTATGGCCTAATAACATCTCACCTCCTAAAACTATCATCTTAAAGCTTCAAGACATGAAGCTTGGGCAACCACAGATGTTCAATCTATAGCATCCAGTTACGATTTCATTAAAATTGTGCATAATTAATTATAAAGCAGGTTTCTTTTTATTTTTACATTCATATTTCATGCTCTATTACATTTCCTTGAATTATGTGATCATAATCCAAATATATTAGACATAAAATGGTTTGAAACTGATTATAAGAAACTCTCTACAAGTATTCAATTCAATGGCAAGAGGAAGTATTCAGGCATACAAGAGGGTAGTTTAGGATAGGAGCGTCCAACAATATTTAAGTTTCATATAAGCAATGGAAAACATTTATTCATAGGTCAAATTAGTTAAGTTGTGGCTAGTTAGGAAGCATAATAGGAATTGGTTAAGAAGAGAGGTTTTCGTGGGCAATATTTATACTTTGATATGGTTAACAAACTTCAAACAACTTATAGTATTTTAAAATACAAAATCTGAACTGTAATTCCTTGTTAAATATTTAATTTCTGATTTATTTTCTTTTATTTCACTTACTTTATATTCTAGAAGCTTATTAACAGGAGAAAGACTCAACAGCATAAATGATAAAGAGGAGAATTGTTGCTTTATTAATAATTTAATTTGTGACCCAAGGTGATTAAAAGTTATGATGATACTTTGCATTTTCATGTTATAAAGATAATTAGATAATTCCAGAATTATCTGTGTATTATTGAATAGAGTGAAAGATTTAAGCCAATTAATGCATGTTTTGTTTTTTTGTATAGGGGGTTGAACCCAGGGATGATAAACCACTGAGCCATATTACTAGGCTTTTTTTATATGTTTATATTTAGAGACAGGGTTTTCCTGAGTTGCCCAGAGCCTCACTAAGGTGCTAAGTCTAGCACTGAACTCAGAATCCTCCCTCCTCAGCCTTACAAGCTGCTGGGAATATAGGGGTGTACTACTGCATCCAGCTAATGTTTTTGTTTGGTTGTTGTTGTTTGTTTGTTTTCTCTCTTCTAACCCTCCCTCATCCTTAGATGAAATGACATTTCCTCAGAAAACTTTCCCTCTCTTCAGACTGGGTTGAAATCTGCTTGCTATTCACTTATATAACATTGATTTCCCTTTGATAACATTCACCACTCTGTATATTTTGTTTACTTCTTTCTTTTCTTTTTCTTTTTTTTTTTAAATAAAATTTCACTTTATATTCAATTTCAAAGGAGGATATATGAAGACCTTCCTTTTGCTGCCAATTTTCTTTTTATATCTCCTGGCCGATTTTTCCATACTGAGCCGTAATTTCTTTTTTTTTTTTTTTTTTTTAATTAATTAATTAATTATTTATTTTTTTATTCTGATTTGTTATATATGACAGCAGAATGCTGTCACATGTTATTGTTTTGCAATGGAGTAGGGAATATAATTATAGATGGTATAATTGCTATATAACATACAATTCATATTACACATATAGAACACAATTTTTCATATCTCTGCTTGTACACAAAGTATAGTCACATCATTCCTGTCTTTATTCATGTACTTAGGGTAATGATGTCTATCTCATTTCACTTGTCTTTTCTACTCCCATGCCCCCTCCTGTCCCCTCCCACCCCATTGCCCTATCTAGAGTTCATCTATTCTTCCCATGATCCACCCCCCCTCAACCCTATTATAAGAACTTAAAAATTTAAACACCAAAAAACTTCAAATAACACAATCAATAAATGGGCCAATTTATTTATGAACAGACACTTCTCAGAAGATGATATACAATCAATAAATATATGAAAAAATATTCAATATTTCTAGCAATTAGAGAAATTCAAATCAAAACTACTCTAAGATTTCATCTCACTCTAGTCAGAATGAGAATACAAACAACAGTAAGTGTTAGTGAGAATGTGGGGGAAAAGGCACACTCATATATTGCTGGTGGGACTGCAAATTGGTGCAGCCAATATGGAAAAACAGTATGAAGATTCCTTGGAAAACTGGAAATGGAACCATTATTTGACCCAGCTATCTCAGTCCTTGGTTTATAACCAAAGGGCTTAACAAACAGCATACTACAGGGACACAGCCACATCAATATTTATAGCAGCACAATTCACAATAGTTAAACTGTGGAAGCAAACTAGATGTCCTTCAGTAGATGAATGGATAACAAAAATGTGGTATATATATACAATGGAATATTACTCACAATAAAAGAGAATAAAATCATGCATTTGCAGGTAAATGGATGGGGTTAGAGAGTATAATGCTAAGTGAAGTCAGCTAATCCCAAAAAACCAAATGCTGAATGTTTTCTCTGATATAAGGATGCTAATTTGAGCAAATGTGTTTTTAACAAGAAATTACAGGGAAGTTATTTGATTTACTCACATAATTATTTCCAATTCTTTTTCTACATCATCTGGGTAGCTACCTCAGTAACCATCTTTCAAGGATATTTTAACTTGGAGGTGGGATCTACTCTGATTTGAACATTCCATTCCCCCATGAAACTCTATTGTTAGTGACAACCTTGGGAAAGCCCTTTGATGATTGACTTCTGCCAATTGCAGGGTCATGGAGTCTCATTCTTGAGGACTTATTAGTGCAGCCTCATTGTTTTGCAAACAAGGGATTCAAGTTCCCACTCTTTTTGTTTCTTGTTTTTGTTTTTCACTTGCTCACACACAAATAACTAAAGGCAAAAGATCACATATTAAACCAAGCTGTGCTGCTTCTTCACTGTTTTATTGTCAATTCTGGTCTTGAAAATTGTTGCATACCTGGCAACTACTCTTAGGTGGGAATTAGTAAAGTTAATTTGAATTGTCACTTTGATTAGATTAAGAGATGCTGATGATTAAGAGGCTTATGGGTGGGTCAATGAGGGTGTGTTCAGGAATGATTGGCATGTAGGATAGTCAAGTGAAATGGAGACCCTTCCTAAATGTGGGCTGCACCATTCAATAGGATGATGGCTTGGATGGAATAAAAGTTGAAAGAACAAGGAAGCAGCAGCAGATGCAAGTTTGATTCTTCTTGAATAGGTTCTTGATTGTTGCTACGATCATCTGAGGATGTCTGACTCTTGCTTCTTTACTCTTCCAAAGCAGACTCTGCCAGTGATTCTCCAGAAACCTGGGGTCTTGGACTAGGATAGCACAGTTAATCCCTCTTGTGCTGGGACTTCAGCCTCTTGGACTATGTACCTACTGGTTCTTCCAGTTCTTCAGCCATTTTGTATTATCCAGTTCTGATCACATAAGCCAATCTGATAAATATGCTTTTTATAATTGTACTTCCTATTGATTGATTCTGATCTTCTAGAGAACTATGACTAATAAAGTACTGGAGATTGAACACAGGGGTCTCTTACCACTGAGCCAAATCCCTAGCCCTTTCTTTTTATTTTTATTTTGAGACAGGGTCATGATAAGTTGCCCAGGCTGCCCTTGAACTTGCAATCCTCCTACCTCAGTCTCTCAAGTCACTGGGATTATAGTCATGCACCACCAGGCCTGACTCTATTATGTGTTTTGAATATCCTTTTGATATCCATTTGAATATCATATGTTTTTTAAATCAACATTGTATGAAAGCTTAACATAACTGTGGAAATGTCCACAGATCTTTCAATGCATTCAACTTTTAGGAAGTGAGCACATCTAAGTACCTATGTCAAGGAATATTACCAGTACTGCAAAAGACCTAAACCCCATCATCTCCTCCAGAAATCCCTCCACTTTCCTCATTTCAAACAAAATAGAATAGTTTTGCTTGCTTTTGATTAAATACTAATGGAAGCAGACGGTAAACACTATAGTCTGGCTCCTTTGGCTAGACATTTTGCTGTGAAAGCCAATCATGTTGTAACATTTGTTGATTTATTCTCCTTCTGATATAATTAAACTATAGAAAAATGCCATCACTTAATTGTCTATTTTACTCTTAAGGAATATTTCTTCTGGTTTTTGGCTTGTGTCAATAGTGCCTATAATATAATTACCAATTCTAATAGTTTATCTGCATATTCCTATAGATTTTTAAAAATCTATGCAACTCTTTTGTGAGTAATGACTTTTATGATTATTTTATGAAGGCTTTGGGTGGGAGAAGATATAAATGCATTTACTTAGATTGCATTCTCTCACCAGAAATCTGGAGAGCATAGTTTTACATGTAGGTACATTCTTAACCCTTCCTTTGGACACACTCTATGAGTGTGTCTTCCTAACAGTGCATGAATGTCTGCTTTCTCATAGCTTTTCTGATACTGTTTGCTTTTTAATACTTCTAACCATTGCCAATCTCTTACCCAAATATAAAACTGAAAATATTTATTGATCATTGGAAATTTGCTTTTCCTTTATAAATGTCCTTATCCTTTGATTCATTTCCTTTTTTTCTGTGTCTTATGGATTAAGATTGTATTTGATAAACAAAAAACCTGAGAGTGACTTCGATTGGTAAGGGTTTATATCATGAGTCCATATTTTTTCCCATGACATTATTAACATGTGACTTTCATTTCATAATTGTAATTATGAAAGTAGAGTAGAGTAGATGGTCACTCTACTTCTATCAGCAAGGGTATATAGTAAAGGATCTTGCCAGCTGTGTTTCTTCCAATAAGTCTTCCCGAAGCTTTGGCTTGTGATTTCTACTTCTATCTTATTGTCCATAACTAGATCATGTAGTGACCCCTATCTGCTATGGAGTATATATAATTATAGATGGTGCAATTGCTATATCACACAAAATCAGTGTTCAATTTGAAAGTAAATAAGGAAGAATGGATATTGGGTGGTGTGATGGTTAATCATGGTTGTCAATTTGATTCGACTGAGAGACTCCTATAAAACTGGTAAAGTACAATTCTAAGTCTGTCTTTGATGGTGTTTGTGGAGATTGGCATGTGTGTCAGCCAACTAAAAGAGGGATGATCCACCCTGAATATAGGCAGCACTGTCTAATTGGTTGGGGGCCAGGATGAATAATGGTACCAAAAACGTAAGAAGGGGGAATTTTGTTTGCACATGCATGCTTGATTTTTATTGAGTAGGCACATATTTTGCTGCAGCCATTATCTGAAGACATTAGACTCTAGATTCTTCAGATTCTTTGAACATGGACTTACCCCAGTGACTCTCTAGGGAGCTCCCAGGCATTAAGCCTTGGACTGAGGCTGCATCATTGGTCTATCTTGTTATGAGGTTTTCAGCTTCTTGGACTGAGTAACCATGATTTCTCCAACTCTCCACCCTGCAGTAGCCATTTTGGGACTGTCTAGACTCTAAGTGTGTAAACCAACCTAATAAATCCCATCTATTGATTCTGTTACTCTAGATAACCCTGACAAATACAGAAAAGCTACCAACATCTTCTCTATGCTGGTTTGATTGCCTAACGCCAATATATATCTTCTTCTCCTAGATAGAATGCATTTACCTTCATTCCAAGGCAGCATTTCATGCAAGGCTCCTCATGACCTGGTGACCCATAAAGATAAATTATCTGCCTTTGACATCCAATATTGATTATAGATTAAGAATCCTAGATTCTTTTATGTCTACAGTTATAATTCTGATCCATAAGAGGGAATAATGGGAAATGCATGTAGTTGATGTTTCCTAGCAAAATATAAAATCTTCAGGGCAGTCAAAGCAAGGATTCATTTCTGTAGCAGTGTTTTAAGTTCCATCATTGGAAGCAGAGTCTGAGATGGTGATTCTTATGCTAGTTATTATATTAAGAGTATTCTCAGAAGAAACTTCTAAGGAAATAAGAAAAGGAGGGGCTGGTAGGAAGCAAAGAAAAAAGATGAGTTCAATTGAACTTTACCCTCTATTTTATTCCACAGGGAACTGATAGTATGAATGACTTGAAGCATTCACAGAGAACTGCTTGTCTTGAAGCAAGAGGGTGAGGCTTTTATACTTACTGTTTTGGTGGGTCTTTATTTGCTGGCTACCACTTAGTTGCAAGGTTTCCTGTAACTGCCTACATCTCTCTGAGCCAGTGGGCTCTGATTGGCAGGAAACAATTCTCTGGGGAAGGGGAGGATTGTAGCAGCCAGCAACCAGCAGGGCATGGTAATAGGTAATCAGGGTAGGTACCAAACACATCCATAGCAAATGTGGCATCTCCTGGCTCTTCTCTCTTTTGGGTTTTGTTTTCCTTGGCTTCTGGTTCTGGCTTCTATGTGTGGGGAGTGGGAATTGGGGTGGTTCCTTCTTGTCCATGTTTTCCATTGCTTCTTCTGAGGTAGGCTTACGGCAAAAAGTCTTGTCTTGGGGTTTTTCAGCTTTCAAAGGTCTCTTTCCAAGGGTGCAATTTGGGGGAACTTAGAGATGAATTTAAAGATAAAACATCACATGATATCACAGTCAGTTTGAGAGTTTGTTGGCAAAACAATCTCCTCAACAACTTTGTATTTACTTCCAGCCATTTTTCTGTGCAGTGGACAGCATCTGAAATGTAGTTGTAGTTAGGATATTTTACGTACCAATGTTTGAACATGAATATTGGATTCATTTACTGGCCTCATCATTCAGGTACTCTATTCCAGGAATATTAATGGGAATTTCATTTATTTCATTCACTGATACTCTTCTATACTTCATAAAACCAAGGGACAGCCTGCATACCTGTGTAGATCGCTTCAGTTTTCTTTCCTCCAAACTGACTAAATTACGGTACATCAACATGTGACCAAGAGACAATGTAATTGTAATAGCAGCTTATTTTTACTGAGTGCTTGTTATATTATAATGGTTATTCTAAATGTTTTATATAAAATTATCTCATCCATCTCAAAAACCTATAAGGAATTTTCAAAGCTCCTATAACCAACAGAGACCAAATTTTCTGAGATTATGTGTAAGTAGAAGAAAGATACTATTTTTTCTAAAATTAGACATCATCATTCTAATTATTATTTACTTGATTTTCAAAAACACTTTTTTGTCCTGTAAAAATATTTCCCCTTGAATCTCATTTGGTCGATGTCATGATCATCTCATATCAGAACTACTGAAATGGCAATTTTTAGAAATTTTCTACAATTGATTCTACCTTATTCACAAGCCTTTTCTGCCCCAAATGGGAAAATGTCAACTTTGCCATTTAAAAAGAAATGAGTTTCACTTAAAACTTTCTCTTTATGATAAATCAGTTTAGTCAATAAAACTTCTTGCCAAGATTGCAACTAATTCAGGATAGAGACTGACCTATCATTAGGGTGGTGGTAAGGGACTTCTCTTGTCCCCCTGATGTACTTTGGGCCTGTGCTAACCTCAGGAGTACAGAATGGCTATATTTCTTTTTGTCCCTGTGCATCTCAAACTGGTGCCTGCTTAGTTGTGTCTCCATCATCTTGTCATTCTAGACAGTGTGCAGACATGCTTTATTGAAATTTGTAGTCCTTGCCTCAGTTTTGATGCCCCTGCTCTCTGACCTCCTCAACTCTGGCTTCATTGCATTCACTAGTCTCCTCCCACCTCCGCATTTCACATGGTGGCATGGGGGCACCACTACCTATAAACTAATAGTGAGCTGGGGTATGCTGCCCCAGGTGAATTCTCTTGGATCCCACCCCCTGGTGCCATATTGGAAGAGAGGGAAGCCAAGGACCTGCCAGATTGTTCTTGGCTACTTTTTTTGAATGAAGTAATTGGTTATTAAATCAATGTAAGATAGAACATCAAAACACAGAAAAGACAGTTTCATTTGAAGATTAACATGACAATAGGCATTTGGATCTGAAAAAATAGACTTGGCCTCTGGTGTGTAAAAATAAGATTAATTAAATAAATGACAAGAATAATAAAGCCTAAGTTTAAGCTGAGATTTTTAGGGAATATAAATGATGAAAATGAGTTGTGAATCTTATGGAAAATAAAAATTATCAGCTTTAAGGCCATATTCTAATTTTGCCAACCAGGGCGGGTTCTGTGAGCTCTACTTTTTATCTTGAGAAAGGATTGGAATCACCCATCTATTTATTTCAGTGTTATTTGCTTAGTTCTTTTTAAAGAAAGATCTTGTTGATTTTACTTTTAAAAGTAAACATAATATATCATGGCCAATTGTCTTAAAGTTGATCCTTCTCTTAAAATTAAAGAAGGAATTCAATAAAGACCTGTGCTCATACTGTCTTCTTATCACTTCGTTCTCTTTAAAATGTCTTTTTAAGAAATATACCCCAAAGCATGACTCATCTTTTGCTTAGTTTCAAAAGAGAACACTTTAATCTTTGTGTTTTGCTTCAAGGGTAAGGTTTGATTGATTTAAAGAGTCAGAGAACAATAATATTCCCTCCACTACCACATGGGAATATTTCAGAATAATAGGCCCAACTTCTTTTTAATCTCTTTTGTGTCCTTCTTTGTTCTATTTTTAAAGGAAATCATCCTTTTCTCCTTTATTCTTTTCCCTGTCCTCACCACCTCCAATTGTTTTAGCAACCCTCCAATTTTTATGTGATCTCATTTTTATAATTTGGAATTTGATCAAAGCTATTAAGAAGGAGCAGATGCTTCCTGGAAAATGCTGTCATGTTTTGCTTTAGAGATCGTGCTGTATTGTTATCACGAATTTCTACATTTCTCTGACTACTTACCATTTTGTATGTTTTAATTTGGTTCAAAAACAACTAATATTGGATCTTTTAACCTTCTAAAAATATTGTGAGGCTGAAATTACTGAATCATATGAAATTGCTTTTTTATGGGTAAAAGAAATAATTACATATTGGAAAATTTAATTATGATTCAGCATAATATACTTGGTGACTCAAAATAATGAGTTTCAGATTAAATTGACTTGCTCAGGGTTACCCAAATTAATAAATTCTTTCCCTTAAAGTATAGTTGTTTCTGTTTTTTAAAAACATTATTAGCCAACATCCACAACCTATTTTCTTTTCTAAATGAAAAATAGTTAATTCTTAATTGTGTCATTTAGTGTGTACTACACATGAATACAAGTCTCTGCATGCATACATAAAACAATACATTGTGTTGTTTTAAAATCAGGCATTCTGTTCTGTCACTTGATATATATTAAGGGTGAATATAATATTCTAAGTAAGAAATTACTGTTATTGTCATTGACAGAACTAAACATTCTAGTATAATTTTTGTATTTGATTACTTTGTGAATTATATTGATAAATCTAATGTAAAAGGTATTAATTTAATTTTATTTATGTATTTATTATGTCTGATAGATATTGCAATTAATAAGACCAAAAAGGATGGAGTAGTAGTCTAGGACCTAAGTCTTGAAAGCTTGTTTTAATAAAATTGCAAATTAGGGAAATGTTTTAACATTGGGAGACAGTCTACACCACGTAATGTTCCTGAAGTCATAGCTGTGGAGTTGAGTTGATTATTAATACTGCAATCCCTCTCACCTCCCTGTGTCTATTCCCTTCCCATGTATCTTTGTCATGAGCAGGCAACCTGTTACTCCTTTTGATTCTGGTTCTTCTGTAATCTGCTTTGGCCAAGGGAATGAGGTAGCTCCAAAACCAGGACCCATGAACTCACATATTTATTTAGCAGAAAGAAAACCAGGCAAATAGTTCTCAGCATAGGGAAATTTTGCTCCTAGGTGAATTGGTAATATATGGAAATATTTTCCATTGCTGCCATGTGGGGGATTCTGTTGGCATATAGTGGGTAGAGGTCAGGATCCTGCTGAACATCCTGTGAAGGGCAGGGCAACTTTCTAACCAAAAAGGTTGTTCAATTTAAAATATCAATAGTGTTAAATATGAAACACTATACTCTTTTTGGATTGTATCATCACCATAAGAATAATGTGCTTGGGCTAGCTACCAGGGAGGGAAAGGGTCATGAGATGCATATGGAGTAAAACTAATTTGCAAAACCATGAGAAAGCACCATCAAGATCAACCAGCACCAAGCCCATGACTCTTGATATTTAATAATAAATAATTGTTGGTTTAAGAACAGAGTCTGCAGGTGGATTGTTATCCAGCAATAGCTCACTGCAACTAATAGAAACTTTACAACAAGAGAAAATTAAATATTGGATGGCAGAGGCATAGTTGACATGTCATATTAACTAACTTTCACAGAAAGTCAAATCATTAAGGAAATTTTTATTTTTGTGAAAATGAATGCAATTTTAAAGTTAATATAGTGAATCTATTTTAAAAATCAAAGGATAAAAATACTATTGTATTAGCATAAACAAACATGTTTCTTCAGATTAAACTAATGTTTTAGCTTTCTATCACTGTGATCAAAATACCCAACAAGAACAATTTAGAAGAGGAAAAGTTCATTCTGGCTGATTTTTTCAGAGGTTTAATTTATGGTGGGCCAACCCATTGCTCTGGACCAAGGTGAGACTGAACATCATGGGGAAGGGTGTGGTGGAGGAGTGCTGCTTCATTCATGGTGACCAGAGACACAGAGGGGAGGAAATTGAACCTTTCCAGGGTTTGACCCAATGACCCATTTCCTCCAAATATACCCCACCTGCCTACAGTAACCACCCAGTCAGTCCACTCAAACTAGCATGGACTGATTAGGTTACAGCACTCCTAATCCAATCATTTCACTTCAGAACACTCCTGGATTAACACAGGGGCTTTTGGCGACATCTCATATCCAAACCATAACAATGAAGCACTTGCTATTAAGTATAATGCATAAAATTTAATTCAATCCACATTTATTAGGTTCTATATTTTCGAGGCATCATTATAAGCACCAGAATTATAAAGAAAACAGAATTGTCCACAATAAGCTTCCCTTGCTGATAGAATATTCAAACTATTTGTGTTATTCAAGTATTTTCCACTAGTGGATTTCTTGTCATTGATTTTGGAAGATTATCTAATTGAAAATGAAAACCTATTTTGAGAGGTAGAGTTAAAAATATTAATTTCAGCTATTCCTATGTTTTTGTCCATCTTTTCTACCCTCTAAGAGTAGAAAAGGGGGTTGTGGGAAGACCATCTTTGCTTTACCAAGCCAACACTGAAATAGGACAAAAGACTAAAAGTATACCTATCCGCTTAAAAGTAACGTAGACATGTGTGTATTTATGGAGGTGTGTTTTTGGTAACCAAAAACTAGGAGGAGAAGGGCAGGGGAAGGTGGGCCTAAAGCCAGGAGGGAGGAGAACAAGAGGTCTAATTCCACAAAGAGGATGGGGGCTGGGATTTTCTAATATAAGTACTGGGGAGCAACCTCAAAGAGGCTCATTCCTGGCTTTTCTCCAGTTTATATTCTCCCTCCTTCCCAGAGACCCATCGTCAATGGCAAACCACATTCCACCATCCTAGTTTCACTGAACATTGGAGCCCTTGGATACCTGTGTGGAGATGGGAGTGAAAAGCTACTTCACTTCCCGACCAACTGGAACTAATTGGAACCTGTTTTTTCCTATGACATAATAGCATTACAATTCTTTTTAATAGTAGTAATGAAAATGTTTTCAGGTTTTTCTTGCTGTGTTTAACCTATATTCAGTCTTCACCTGGGACAAATTTACATACATATTTCATGTTCATTCAATATTTAAAAAAAATTCATTATCTTTTCATTTTCAAAATTTTCTTTGGCCATTGCATTTGTATTCATTTGTCATTTTTGTCAACCGGTGCCTAAAAATATAAAATATTAGAATTGTGTTTGTCTTGTATGTAGCAGCAAGATAGAGACTTTTTGGTAAGGGGTTCTTATGTTTCCTTTAAAAGAAAGACTGAATATGGCTTTAAGGTGCAGCATATTGTGGCAACTAATGCAGCAATTAGATCTCATGGGACTGCCAGTGGCACCCACCTCCTGTATTCGTGTCTAAACACTACAGAAATAGGGTGGACTCTATCTCAAATTTGGTTTGGATGTCAACTTAAATGATGCTACACACAGACCAAGATGGTATAAAAAGGATTATTACTAATATAGAACAGGCTTCTCAAGCTGACCCACAAATGGTCTAACAGAACAGGAAAAGAAACTTACCTTGTGATAGTTAGGAGGTAAGATAGGGTCAGGATTACCATAAGTAGCCAGGACTTGTTTGGAAATAAAATTTTTTCTTGTTCCATAGGAAAGAGAATACAGGGGCTGGGGATGTGGCTGAAGCGGTAGCGTGCTCACCTGGCATGCGTGTGGGCCGGGTTCAATCCTCAGCACCATGTACAAACAAAGATGTTGTGTCTGCCGAAAGCTAAAAAATAAATATTAAAAATTCTCTCTCTCTCTCTCTCTCTCTCTCTCTCTCTCTCTCTCTCTTTAAAAAAAAAAAAGGAAAGAGAATACAGGTCAGCTTGCCTGGATGTGAGCACAAGGGGAAGAAGGAGAGGAGAGGCATAGAGAGGTTATCTTCAATCAAACATAAAAAATGGAGTCGGATTATTTATTACCATGCCTCTGGTATAATCCCTTTCCCTTGATTGTGTGTTGGACCTGTGACTAGTTGTGACCCAATAAGAGAAACTGTGATGGGATGTCACTGTGGTTATGTGAGATATATTGTAAAGGTGATGGGATATTATACCTATAATTACTGTGCAATGTATATATATATATATATATATATATATATATATACACACACACACACAATGCACTCATAAAACTATAATAATTATATGTTATATATAAATATTATATTGCACAAACATATATGTGACGCCACACGAGACTCCCTTTCTTTTCCTCCTGGCCTTCAAGAAGCAAGTTTCTATCTTGTGAATTCTCTATGGAGAATTCTCTATGGCAGGGAACTGAGGGCAGCCTCCAGAGATTGAAGACTTCAGTGCCTCCAGTCTCAGGGAACTGAATTCTGTCAGTGACTGTAACCACATGAGGAGAACCCTGGGCTTCAGGTGGGACTGAAGCCCAATGAAACCTTGATTGCAGTTTATGAGATCTTGAATCAGAGAAGCCAATAAAGTCTTATCAAGACTGCTGATATATAGTAACTGCTAGATAATTAATAGGTGACATTCTAAGTTGCTAAGTTTGCAGTAAAGTGTTATGTAGCAACAGATAATATACCAAGGAATAATTATTTTTATAGCCCTCTCCCTCTCCCTTTATCTTTTGATACTAGGAAAAAGTGTTAGCTATGCATGAAAGGTATTTCACAGATATATATTTTCATTTTGTTTGTGTAGGTGATAAATAGATTCAAAAGTAGAGGCTTTTAAATGGTAGTGAGTTTCAGAATAGGATTCCAGGAAAAGATGTCAAGAAATCTCTTGACATACCATGGCATCAGAAGGGACTTGAAGTAGGGCTATGCTGTGGGAACAAGAAAGATACCATAAAACAACAATCAATAAGATGACTTTGATAATTGCAGGTAGGCAGTAAAGAAAGTGAAGAAATCAAAGACAATGCAGAAATTTTTGAGATATGGTGATATGGTCAGTGAATTAATTATTGATAGAAATTGACAAGTCAGAAGACAACCTATTTTGGGGAGAGAAGATTGTTTTTACATTAAATATGTTGAGTTTGAACTGACTTAAAATCAAGTTTGGGATTGAAAACTGAAATTCACTATTCACAGACTCATCAGACATCCATTGAGCACCTTTTATGGGTCTGGCATTGTAACAAACCCTGGCTGTAAAACTGTGTGTTCTCAGCCCCTGAGATGATCACTTTCTTGCTGAGGCAGGCATGAGCATGACACATTCATGCTGGGTACACGTTCTGTGCCAGAGGGAGGATCAATGTTCCAGGAAGTAAAAAGGTTAAGAGAACTTTTTTTGTCATCCTTTCAGACTCAGTTCAGGAGAGAAGTTGTCACCTGAGGGGAACAGTCCCTGATTACAATCTTCCAGTGCACTGGTGTCCCTTGCAGAGCTCTGTGTCAGTATCTGCCCCTCTTCCAACAAATTGTTAAAAAGTCTTAAAAAAAAAAAAAACCACAAAACACTATATTTTGAGTTCTTTGAGAACCAGTCTCTTTTCTATCTCTCCTTTCCACGCGTTCCTGGTGCCTCACATAGCATCTGCCACCATATGGTGCGGTGAGGAAATACTTGTGGGCTGTGTTGTGGTAGGTGGAGAAATACTTGTTTAAAGCATGAATTATACAGGGAAAGGGGTTCTGCCCATAGACAAAGCTGGAGCTGAGGACTTTAGATGCATCTTTAGGTGCATGTCCAGTAGTCTGCTCACAGAGCATGCCCATCGGCTCCCACCATACACAATGTGGGAAACCCCTTGAGCAAAAATTTTGTCTTCTCATGAAAAGGGAATTTAGATGTGTGGAATGTGAAACTGGCATTTTTAAATCAAAGGATGGATGTTCATTATTGGATGTTCATTTTCCTGTGGATACATATAAACCTGTCCACCACCAAGGTCTTAATGACTCCAGACAGTTCTTTGGCTTACTGCCTCGCCATCTGGGGGCATTGTCCCTGCCATATCAGGTACACAGGTTTCTGTGCCTCTCGCTGATAATGCAGTATATGGGGACTCGTGGAAGTCAGACTAGATACTAGAAAAATGTCACAATAAAATTTGAGGTCTATATTTCATATAAAGTGGTAACTATTGCTTTTTTAGGGAAAATAATTACCTTTACAGATTAAGGTAATCTTAAGACTCTCTCTTTGCTCTTTCTTTACAATTGAGAATAATAACTTCTGAAGTTAAATGTTTCTTTCTTTTTCCCAAATCCCAAAAGATAGGTTTTGTGAAGGTTTTTTAAAATATTTAATTATTTTGTTGCCAAAAGACTATGATTATAAATTTGTATTTATTATTGTAGATTATATTTTTTAAGTTGAGATGATTTGTGTGTAAAAGAGTTATATGAACATAAACTAGTCCCTACTTTCATCCCTAACTTCTACTTCACAGGACCAGAAAGTCATATAAAATAACAATGTGCTTTTCTGCAATTAATAGGATGTAGGAAATTAATACACTCCAAGTCTGATAAGAGGTTAGGAATCCTAATTACTGATACTGAGGTGGAGAAAGACCTCAGAGCCTCCCTGTTCCATTTCCGCAAAGGACAGTTCTGTCACTGCATCACATTTTCAGTGCACAGATACCCTACTGTGATAGTCACCCCCTGATTACCTTAGGAATAGATCCTTTGACCAGTCTCCTTC